>NC_052536.1:5122500-5372500 GCF_016699485.2 Gallus gallus
TAATGCAGAAATGCTTCATGAAATAAACGTGTTTTTAAAAAGAGTGGGAAGGAGATAAAAAAGATAATGACATTTCTCCAGTTCTTATATTTAACCTAAAAGATAAACTGTTATTCTGTGTTTTCACATTGAATCCCTTCATGAAAAAGCATAATCACTTTCTTGATTACTTTGAGGGTTGTTTTTTTTTTTTCATGCCTAAGAATAGTCATCTCAAAATATAACGAACACAAAAGTCCTTAGGTGTTACTGTGTTTACAGACCTGTTTCACTAGCTAAACAAAGTAAGCAGGAATGTACTTAATCCTTGATGTTAATACAACCACCAGGTGTTCTACAATTATGCTGAGATCTACAACTCTGTCTAGTTCCAAAGATATTTTTGCTCCTTCTTTCTTTGTTTCTCTCCCAGCACTATATTTAATAACAGATAACAAAATTCTAAGTTTTCATGTAGTGACACTGAAAACATGACTTTTATCATAGCCAATTTTTCATCTTCAAACACAACATGAATACTTTTTGTAAGCAAAATGTAGACTGCTTACAGGCATACTTTTTCACTTCCAGTATACTATTTACATGACATCTGACTCAAAAATAAGACCGTCTGGATTGGACTGTAGGCTGGATGAAGTCAGTTAAAACTCTGTGCAGAGTTACAAACCCTACTTACAAATATAAACAATTAATAGCAGTGAATTTCAGCCAAAAATTTAAGGAGATAAATGTTTGAAGAACAAACAGGGGACATTCCAAATGACATTCAATTGCATAACTGTTTGTTGATAACACTGAGAGCTAAATTTGAGATTGGCTTTTAACCTGTACTAGAACTTTTCCTACATAGCAATCTAATTTGAATTTCTAAAAATAAGTGGAATTCAAAATTACTTACGATTAGTATCCTTGATGTAGCATTCCTTTTACTGTGTCCAGCAGACTCTTGCAATGTCCCTGGTAATCCAACTGGAACAGTCTTTACTATGAAATACAATGGTCCGGCTATCCAGGTCCTCATATATTTCCATAACTTGCTTTTCTGCTGTCTTTCTATTTTTTACTAATCCTGGCAATCTAATGGGTTCACAACAACAAACAGGAAGTGTTTCTTAGTAACTCTATGAATAATACCTTCTTCTGAAAAATGCTTTGGCTATATATTCAGCTAAAAGTTATTCAACTAAAAGTTCTGGAAAAAAGTTCTGGAAAATGCAAGGAGAAGAAAAATGGCCAACAGTAAAGTTTATGACTCAGGTGCTGGAGACCAAAATTCAATTCATAATTAATTATAAACATTCTGGGTGAACGTGAAAAGTCTTTCTCTGTTCTTGAAATCAACTGGTGCTATAATCTATTCTCTGTTTCTATTGATGCATCTCAAAAAGTAGAAACCAAGTATTTTGTATCCGTTGGCTCTCCTGAGCACAGAAGGATTTACCTCAGAACTACCTATGGTGAACATATTCAATAAATTCACTACTCCTCTTACAGTTCTTTGAGCCTTAACCACCTTTAGCATATCTTTTCTTATTGTAGACTGTAAAAGGGGAAAAGACATTCCCAGAAAGAAGATGTCCTGGATGATAATGAATATGAATTATGATGAGGATGGACATTCATATAAATATATATTATGAATATCCTTATGTATATAAATACATAAATACATACATATATACACACTAAACTGTGCTTATAAGTCAGGGAAGTCTATACAGATGAATGTCTTCAAGTATTTACAAGTTAACTGTAGAGTTAATTAAAGAAAACATTTCTCCTGACTTACCAAAAAAAGTGAGTATCCAAATAGCTGTTCTATATTACATTAGAAGATCTTTATGATCTGTGCTTCTCTACCATTAAGTTAAAGGCCTTTCTGCTTCTCTGTGTTCAAATCTTCATGATATTACAGAACTACAATCAAGCTCATAATAATTAGATTTGAGATTTAAAAAGTGTTTTTAGGAGATATTTAAATACTTTATCTGCAAAAATAAGAAACAAAACTTATGCTTTATCACTTTGTATTTTTTAAAAACCTTTAATGACCAAAGAAAACCACCACAACAACAAAAACTGGATTAAAATAAAATGAAAACAAACCTCTTATCTACAACCAAATATCAAAAACAGAGGCTGAAAAATGAAACAATATATGCTAAACTAACAGTTGTTCTTACGGGAGACAGTTGTGAACAAAACTGTAAGTAAATTGGACCTCTTCAAAACATTGTTCTACTTTCTTGTTCGTTGAAACATAATCCCTCAGTACCATAAAAACATAAACACAGGCAGGCTGAAGACAACTTCTCTCTCAAATAAAAATATGAAATAAATAAATAAATAAATAAATATGTTTAGGTACTTGCTGTAGAATTTCTCTTACCACGCAACAGCAAAGAATGATCAATAAAATCCTCTCCCTCAACACACAATTTCAGTTTAATGCATAAAGTCATAGAAAACTGGGGACATCTGGATCGCTATAACATGTTCATTTCCAGCTTCTCATAGATTGTTTTCCCTTGAAGATAGGAATTTCATGTTTTCATTCAAATCACCCAAGAGCATTACTTGTTTGCAGCTACTATTTTTGTATTAGCAAATGCTTGCAATTCTAAAAGTGGGCATGTTTGTGTAAATACTCTTTTAAAGTGAGGAAACTGCAGATAAAGGAAAGTAGCTGAATGATAACAGCAGGGATAAAAAAGAGAAAGCCATTAGTGAATTCATTATTTTTTTACCTTTGGCATTTAGTCCTTCTGATTAATGGCTTTCCTGTAGGCAGCTATTTTCCTCTCAGATATTAACATGCAGAATATGTAGCATGCAAGAATAAAGTGTTATTACTATTTATGCAGCTTCCAAAATCCTAAGATATCAGAGATGAAGACAAAATGATGATAAATAAAAGAGAAAGTTAATTTACTGTATTCATTTCCTCTTATGAAGAAGGACAGCTACATAGCACACTTGCATCTACAAATTTTAAGCGTGCATTTAGAAACAAAAATGTCTTGTTTCATAACACCTGTGTGTTCTTCACAGGTTAAAAAGCACAGATGGCAAGTTCTTCTACAGATCTTGGCATGTTGAGGAACATAAGCCTGCAAAATATCACACAAGTCTGCTGCAGGATGGAGAAGATATAATCTGTCTCCAACTAAATCTAGATGCTCAGGAGGCAATTTGGATAAAATAATGACACAAAGTGTAATTCTTGCTACTCTACTGATAAGGTATAAATCAACACCACTACACTCCTATTTCTAGAATATTCGTAGAATAGAAATATGGCTGGATTCTCAGTTGAAAACAGTTATTTCCCATTATGGATAACCAAGAATTCACCAGTCTCATTGCTTTAGTTGCATCATCAGCTTCTTGTCAAACTCTTCCTCCTATCTATCTGCAGTGTGCACTCACTATTTCTTTATTGCTTTTCAGATCTGATTTTCTTTTCATTAATAAATTAAAAGGATATAATCTTCTCCCATTATTTTTAATCCTATGACCTATTACCATCTCCTGCATTTCTATAAAGTTGACATTTATGACTAGTCCATCATCTCTGATATACCATAATCTTCCCAAACTTACATTACTAGTTTTACTGTATGGTTTGGGTTGGAAGGGGCCTTTAAGATGATCTACTTCCAAATCCCCTGCTTCAGGCAGGGACACCTCCCTCCAGACCATGCTGCTCAAAGCCCCATTGAGCCTGGCCTTGAGTGCTTCCAGGTAGGGGGCATCTACAACATCACTAGGCAACCTGTTCCAGTGTCTCACCACCCTCACAGTAAAAAGTTTCTTCCTAGTATCTTGTCTAAATCTACCCTCTTTCAGTTTAAAACCATTTCCCCTTGTCCAGTCACTACCTGACCTTATAAAAAGTCCCTTCATATACTTTACTCTTTTGTCTAACAGCATTTTTATTCTATCATTATAAAGAGCCACATATTGGCAAATTCTATTGTTTTTTCTTGCCTTCACACTTTTTAAAGCCATTGTCAACAATCACTGCCTTAAATGCCTATCCTGTCTCAGTGTAGACTCTTTCCTCTCCTTTTATGAGATAAAAGTTCACTAGAAAAGTTTCTCCCAGTCTACAATGCACTTTTTTTGACTGCTTCTCAATCTCACTGTCCTATTTTCATTCTCCTCCCCTCTGCTGATTGACTTTAGTCATTAAATTCTTCAAGATCTTGTATTCAACCACTTTCAATTCCTCAGCCAAAATGACTAACTCAAGCCTGACTAGAGAATGAAATCTATTCTCACATTTTCAGATCAACAGTAAGACACATTAGTCCACTTCCCTAACACTGCACTGTTATTCTTTTTCAAATGTGTAAGATAATCTTAGTTGTATTTTTCATGTAACTTCCCCATTTCTATCACAGTCAAATTCCTGTATTTCATAATACTTATATAAATCATATATGTATATATACATGTCATATATGGTATATCAATGTTAACATTTAAAACTGCTACAAAGATCCAATTTCATTCCTTTGAGGACACTTCTTCTCCCTTTTATTTCTTACCCTTCTTCACTATGCCACACTGAAAAGTTTTGTTTATATGCTTGACAGCTTTCACTGCATCACTGTAGTAATTAATGGCAGGCTAAGAAAGAGGAAAAAGAATACTGGCAAAATAACTTGTAATGTGCCTATCGCATATCACACAGAAGAATGACAAACACAGGACTGTAAAATTCTCTGTTACTGAAATAGTTGTTAAATCTTAGATTGTCAGTACAGTAATGTAATGCAGTTGAAGAAAGGAGGCTAAACATTTCAGTACCCTCTACTGTCTAATGCAAAGAATAATATCCTTCTTTTATTCTGGGATTATTTTTCTGAAAGTGAAATACTCAGAGCAAGGATGGTTAAAAACAATAAAAGAACCCAAACTTATAAATCACACGTAACATTAACCTCTAACTCTCAAGAATGAATTATGTTTTGTATATGATATTACACATCAGTGTGGATAGATCTAGTTACCAGAACCCATTTCCCTGAAGGTTAATTAACCATTAACTATATACATTAAATGGATACTTTGAAATAATAAATGCTTCTCAGAACAGAATTGCATACTTTTTATGTAAAATTATTTCAATCTAAAGTTAGAATGAAGAATGTTTTAAGAATGAAATATTAATTTTACCATTTAAGGTAATACACTACTGAAAAGTTTGCAAATGCTAGGATAAAGGGTAATTAGAAGACTAATAGCCCATGTAGTTTTCCATCCAACTTCAAGAAATAGTTTCTCTTTTCAGCATGCCTGGAACTTAACAGAAATATAGGCAGGGTATAGAGAATGTCACATGGCAGATACTAATTGTTACGATTAAGGTCTAACAAGCATGCTACCCTGCTGTTTTGAGAATGTCTCTGACTTTTGATCCTGACATCTGTGTCTTACAAGAATTTCACTCTGCTCTGACATTCCTTCTGATGTTGATCCAGGAATTAATGGATTGTGAAAAAGCTGGCAGGATATCATTTAAAAAATAGAATTCTTAGTGTACAACAGATGAAAAGGTATCAGAATTCACATAGTTTATGTCTGATACCAATACACTATGTCTATATGCATGTGTTTATTATGAAGCAACATCTCAAAAGAGAGGACAGAAAATAAGATTTAAAATGAAGCTTCATGCTGTATAGATGTACTGTATTGCTATTGTTCTTCTTCAGCATATTACACGATGGAAACTATCAGTTTAGACAAATTCTGTGTGATTAGTAGTGATTTAATTGGT
Source organism: Gallus gallus (assembly GCF_016699485.2). Classification (NCBI taxonomy): domain Eukaryota; kingdom Metazoa; phylum Chordata; class Aves; order Galliformes; family Phasianidae; genus Gallus; species Gallus gallus. Next base: position 5,128,289 of record NC_052536.1, read on the forward strand.
TAAAATCTCTATCAGCAAAATGTATTACAATTAACTGTGAGGTAGATGAAAAGTTTCATAAACTCTTTCAATGAACATTAAAGGAATCAATAAAAATTGTGAAAGAAATTTCATGAGAGCCATTCAGAAGTGCAATTACAGTGTGACATATGTTTTGTGGTCACCATCATATCATTTCAGCTTGGACATGTATTCAAGCTGTTTTGTGGTGCAACGTTTTCAGATTTAAAGGATTTCGGGGGGGGGGAACAACAACTTCAAGACACCGAAAAGTTAAACTGAGATTTTATCCAGATGTGCTTAAGACTAAAGAATTACATACAGAATTGAAATTTTACACATCAGAGGATATTGCCTTGTATTTTGTGGTTCTGGATAATTACTAGATGCCAGTGGATAACTTAAACATAACTTAGAGTCACTGACATTAATGTGTGACAGGCAGCATTACAAAAAAAGAATGATATTTGGAAAAAAAATAGAAAAATAAAAATCAGGATTATCACAGCAGGAAATAAGTTGTGCCATCCTTAAAGCCAAAAACATTTTTCAATACGATAGAAAAAGAAACTAAAAAAAGAACTACAAAGCTTCAACAAGTTAAGATGAGTTTAGATTCAACTCAGTTGTTGATTACTGTCAATAATGATAAGAAATAAAATTAAGATTACATGTTTTAACCACTTCTTCAAGTCAGGCAACTCAACCAAACTTCAATCCAAACTTTTTATCATTATTTATTAATCTGTTTCCAGTACTTGCATCTACATTTTGGTTGTTTGGATGTTTTTACAATATCTTCTAACACTCAAAGGCATGTAAGCATATATATTTGACACAAAGTCCAGAATTAAATGTTATTAAGAAGCAAATACAATTAATAAAATTAATAGTCCAGACAATCTATATAACTATTGATCTGTTCATGCCTAATACACATATATTGGAAGTACTTGTTTTAGGGAACATATGTGTATCCAAAATTAGTAGTGTATAATTGGAATCAATTTATGAGAAGTCAACTTATATCTCAGGCTTTAGGAATTAATACAGTGACAAAAGCTTTGTGACTTGCAAGTTGCATGCCTCTTATCAGCATGTACAACAATTTTGCATAGTATTCACAAAATTCTAAAAACAATAAAATAATTCTAACAAGATATTTAAAAAAAAAAAAAGCCTCAACAGACATTTTTAATACTAATGTTTTATCTACGTAATTTGTTAATGTTTTGTTCAAGATAATTTATTAAAGACATCAATTAATTACTGTTTTGTTTTAAGGCAAGCATGCATGCTTTGAAGTACTAAGATTCCCTTATTTCCATTAAATGCAATTTAAATTTGCTGTTCTATTTTTCCTTAACATTTCTGGAATTCATTTAAGAAAGAAAATAGAAAGTAGAACAGAGAAGAGGAAATTAAATAGTGGTGAAGAGGCAAAAAGTAAAGTGAATAGTTAAAGAGAAAAGGCTGGATCACATTTAAGATGGAGAAAAACAAAAGGCAAAGCTTGAAAAATCTGAAAAAGTAAGGTGGGGTGTGATGTGTGACAGGTGGGGTAAGATGAGACAGTTGGGAGGAATGAAATAAAAATGAAGAGCACAAATTAGACAAGACATTCATTTTAAGCCCTTAACAGGCTGGATCTCATCGTTGTCATCAGACAGGAAATGTCAGAGCTGGCACTTTTTTTTTTTTAATGCTTTTTACTTGTTAAAAAAAAAAAATCTGCCTTACAATACATAAAAGTCTATTTGCTTTAAAGAAAAATACATCTTAATTTGTTCCCATTTTTTCTCCTACTCAATCTTTAATAAACATCAATTCTTTTATATTGGAAACTACAATAATTATAAGGTTTAATACTTCCATTATATTTTGAGTTATTTTATTTAATACTTGAACAGGAGTTGAATTCTATAAAAATAACTAAACTTTGCACTTATAACTACAGGTTGATTTCTGGAGGAGGTCAGTATTGCCTAAGATGACGTGTGGCGTTACTTCACAAATACAAACAAATCTTTGCTGTACAGTTTAGATTGATAAAGATATGAAGATATTCCTTCCAAAATAGACGAAAAGTGATGATGCTGAAAACAAGTTTCTTTTCTTTTATTTCCAGTTAATGGAAATAACTTAAAGATACGTAAGTTATACAGTCTTTAGTAAATTTCTGGATAGGACATTTGAGGCCTGTAAACAATGGCACTATATATAATGTATTACCAAGCTTCTGTCAATATGGTCACTTAATTTGTCCATGTTGTTTTGTCCCATAAAAAAAAATAGAATCCTTCTGTACTGGTACATGGCAGAAAAGGCAAGTGCTGTAATTACAATGCACATGACCATAATTTGCTACTCCATTTCTTCTGAATAATCTCAAGGTTAAATTCAAATGCAGAATACTGCCAGTAGGAAAGTACGCATACTGTATATAATTTTTATTTATTCAGTACTTTCAAAACAATGTTTTTTCCTATTTTTAGCTTAAACAATCTTTTCAACTTTTTATTTTAAAATGTCTAGCTCAGAAATATATATATATCACATTAAAGCATTTCCATAATGAAAGAGTGGGCTTCTACCTCATGTACGGTTTCAATATTTACACAATATCCTCTTGCCTTAACTCTTCTAAAAATTTTACCCATAAATTAAGAAATAAGCAATAGGGTCTAGTATTTTTAGGAAATAAAATGTTGAGCTGACAAAAAATGTTTTTTTATAATTTATACTTTTCATTAGCATCTTTATATATATTTAGTGAAAGCCAAATAAATATAAAGTGAAAACAAACATATTGGATTGTATACACTGAGTTAGTTAAATGATCACTGAACACCAACGCAGGAAAGGATCAGAAAAGGCATTTAAAGTACACACAATTTGTTGAACTAATAGTAATCCTATACCTGTTACCAACAGTGAATGGATGCTTAAGAAAAAAAACAAAAAGAAATGAAATATCAGGTACAGTGATGTCACTGAATATCTGATAGGATTTCTAGACACAAGAGTTGACTTCAGACCATCAGGTTTAAAAGACATTACTAGGCCTATCTATCACTAATATTTCTAATTTCTATCCTCTACTTGCAGTTTAAATAAATGTACTGTTAATCATAGGTCTTTTTTGAGGGGGAAAAAACACTCTATGAGAGAATCTCAAGTCTCACGAGGAGCAACTGAGGGCACTGGGGTTACCTAGTCGGGAGAAGAGGAAGATCAGGGGTGACCTTACTGTTCTCTACAACAACCAGAGAGGAGGTTGTAGTGGTGGGGGGGGAAGGTTGGATTAATGGCTGGACCAGATGATCTCAGTGGTCTTCTACAATCTTAGTGATTGCATGATTCTATGAGTATACGCTAGCAAAGGAAGATTCATCAAGCTTTATCATGTTTCAGTCACCTACATAAAAGAACTGATGCCAAGATCCTGCTAATCTTTTCATGAGTGCTCAATTTGAAAGGTTCTAAATATTGCCAGATAGTTCATTTATTAAACTAGATTTAGAAGCGTACTAAGTTAACAGCATGCATCCAGAGAAACAGGAAAAGAAATAAGTATTTTGAACTTCAAACTTTTTCTAATATGCCCAAAGGGACAGTATAATTTAAATGGAGAAAATACCGAGCCATTTGCTGTATATACTTCTGGTTTATATAATTTCTACAGTTAACACACATATTATCTCATTTTACCTTGCTTTGAAAATGAATCAAAATAGCCACTGGTTATAGCAGAGTTTATAACCTTTACCCATTATATGTTCTATTTCATTGTATTTCAATGTGTTTCCATTTTCACTTACCTATCTTCAGACTTTACAAAGTAGATGTGTTATTGTTCTTGATCCATGGAAGAGTACTATGGCTTGATCAATGTCAAAATGCTCGTAGCATAAGATATCAACAAGTTACACTAATTTTTCTAACTCATAAATTAAACTCTTTAATGTTGAAGTGTATTATGGTCTACCTTAGTTTAAAATCTTGTAGATACTACCACCAGTGTGATGTCTTAATCATCTTTACTGAAGTCATCCTCTTTCCTTCCTGTACATTCCTCACCTTGCCTTGAATTCAGTGTCTTTTCAAAACTCAATAGTATCCCTGGCAGTGAGGAAAACCTGACCAAGAACTGTCACAATCACAAAAAAAAAAAAAAAAAAAAAGCAAGAATTTATGCATTTTATTCATTGTTCTTTGCTGCCAGCTCTTTTTCCCTTGCTCACAGAAAAGAGATTTTCAAGTTTTCTGTTTCATTAGTTACTCCTTTTAAAAGTTCCAGGCCAGAGGAGGGCAGGAAAATCAGCTATACTCTGTCTGATTGAGACACAAATAACCTTATTTTTACAGGTGCAACTCATAGACCAGATATGTCTTATTCTGCAAAATTACAGGCTAAAATGTGTTATACAGCCTCCTTCTTAAGATGTCAAGTAACAAAAACCACCAAGGAATTTCAGCACTTAGCTAAAATTAGTTGACATGTTTTAGAAGGATATCAAAGTTACATGAAAAGTTTTTGACTGAAAAATATAGAATATATTTTGATAAGTATTTTCAAACATTAATTACCTGTGCAGTTAAAAATGTATACTTCTTTTCCACTTGACTTTATATTGTTTCATTGTGCTTCTTTATACCTTTGCCTACTACATTACGGAATATTCCACTGTGAAACACTCTGTATATAAAATTATTCAGGTATTCTTGATATTTTAAAAGCAAACTGACATACTTTTGGCATTTTTGAAACAAAATACTAAGGGTATATCTGGAAAATAGGACCTTAGAGCTCTTGAATATATTTAAAAATTAATAGATTTTGGAGAATTTCATCACATCTGCTAATTAGGTCTCTAAAAAACTAAGATAGTTGACACCATAAGTTATATTTAAAATGTCTAGAAATACCATAGCTAAAGATACTGCAGGACTATCAACTGAAAAGCAGTAGCTAGAAGATGCACTTCCTATTGTTAAAGACATGTCCATGAGCGTCACACTATGAAAACTAAGAAGTTACTGCAACTGGTTCAGGCTGTAAAATAGTAAAATAGTAAATTCTCTTGTCACAGACAAGTAATTTTTTTTCCAACTTTTTTCATTTCTATTGTGACTTGAGATTTTAATATATCACCTTCAGTTGTTGCACAGGATTTTTTACAAAAAGTCATATCTGCAGTATAAATGGTTAGCATCTCATCTGTAAGAGGCTGGAGTACATTTAGATACATTCATTAATAAAGTACAAGGACACTAAGACCTGCTCTGTGACCAACATTATTCCCTTTTCCATACTATACCTTGAGTGACAGTCCAAGAAACACACAGAGGATATGATCCAAAAATGTAAGATTGTGATCATTACAGTTGTTTGAGCTGTTCAGTCAGCATGGAATGACCAAAAATATCAATACTTCTGTCACATATTCCTTCTTGCTGGTCTGATATCTCCAACATCATTTCTACATGGCCCAAAGACACACAGACTTACTGTTCCAACCTGGTAAGGGTGCCTTGTAGCTAGGTCATTTACTGTCCACTGTCTGTGCAGCCTTCTGTGCTTTAAGTGGGGAAGAAGGATAGATAAAGTACAAGCAGTTCTAAAACCCATGTTGCAATGGTCCCTGGGGAACCACTGCCAGCTGGCATAGGTTAAAGCAACCAGAGGCCTGGGGCTATGGAGGAAATCAAAGAACTGTAACTATCACCCTGACAGCCCCACAGAGTAAACTGGATAAGTGAAGAATCCAGGTCTTTGTGTACACTGGAGAGAATATCAGTGTTTATCAATTTTTCTGAACAGTTTCATGTGCTAATAAATTGAACAATGTAAAAGCCATACCAGTAGATGCAGGTTGGATAACTTTTAGATATCTAACTGATATGTATGAGATGATTTCATGGAAGAAGCTTGAACAGGCTCTTAAAATCTTATTTCTCAGCAGTGTTGCAGGTTTCAGAGATTTTAGTGAATTGAATGATTCCAAGCCTCACACACGTTGATGATTTACACTGCCTTGAGAGGGAAGGTGGTTCAGCTATTCAAACCTCACCATATGTTATTCGGTGTTCATTGCTTTCATGGATTGTAAATGTACAGAGCTTTGTAATACCGTGTGGCTACTGTATTACATATTAAACAAACTGAAGATCTGCACTTCCCACAGGATGTTATGAAACCGACACACATTATTACTTAGATCTGGAAACAAGTAGCTGTTATTAAGTGCCTTTTTACAAGCATTCAAAGTAGAAGATAAAAAAAAAAAAAAAAGATTGTAAGTCTAAGTCTGGCCAAGAAACACATAGATCAGATTTCAGTGGATATGATGATTCAGTTGAAGGATCAGCACTTACAATGCCACAGTTCCTGAATAACAAAGTGCTACCATCTTTCAAGATGTGTCTTTATAAGATATTTACTGCTCAATTTCTTCTACTCAGCTGTATTTATGGGACTGTCATCTGTAAAAGTATTTGAATTCTCTATACCCTTCCATCACTGTTAGAGAGGCAAGATCAACCATGTGCAAGATTCATCATGTTCAGGTGTGCCTTTCACCTTTCATCAATTATTGTTAGTCCTGAGGAACATCTACTGTAATTTGTATACATGCCCAGAAGAACTAGAGTTAAACAGGTCAAGAAAAATACAGAACATGAGTGGCTGTATTCTTACCTAAGGCTGTTTTTAACAGAACACTGAGGAACAGACAAGGTCCATGTCAGTGTTCTTTATCTTGAGGCAACTGGCCTGCTCAGTTAAAACAGTGCAGTACAATGGCAATTTTTCACTGTTCTTTCTATAGACTGCTATAGTGTTATCATGAATATCAAATAGAATATATCATCTGGCTTCCATAGCTATCTCTCCTTACAATGAGCTTTAGAAATAGCATTTATGTACAACCAGAATTTCATTTGTAGCAGCAACATAGTCTGCATAATAAGAAACCAAATGAATACATTTAAATTATTTTCAGAACTGAGAAGCAAAAGACTAAAGGATGGTTTTAAAACTAGCTGTCAAAAGTAGTTAAGAATAAAAACATACACTAAAAAAACACTACTAGTGTTATAAAAATCCATTGCCATTGTAATTAATATTAAAATATCACAATCAGGGGGTTAAATTTAAGATGTGAATTTCTTTCCTTGCACTAATAATTAACACAATACATACTAGCAAGAATTGGAATGACCATGCCATTGAAGGGTTAATGGTTCTCGTTATGGTAGAAATTTAAATATCATGGGGAAGCACCTCCTGACCCAGCCATCACTGAGAATTATGCAGATTCAAATGGGAGCCACACAGGCTTTGATTTCCCCCAAGGATTGATGAACAAGTACAAAATAATAGAAAGTGACAGGAAGCAGATGACTGAGGTCTAATTTAATGTCATTCTAAAAGACAATATATCTTAAATTGGCCTTAGGAAAATTATGGGTTATAAATAAGAGAACAGAAACATGCACTTTATCATTTTAGTTCACTAATTTAAGAAGTAATCCTTTGAACAGATGAACAGTGAAACAATTGTCATTTGGCAATGAAAATTTGCGAAACTTAAGTAGGCGTACTTTGCATAATTTGCAATTTATAGAAAAGGCTGTAATCTTAAAAGGGAAAGCCTATTAAACAAAATTATGAAATGATCTGAAGAATTTTATGCAAATATTAATTTGAGACTGTTATGAAGACAAAGAATAGTTCTTAAAAACTATGATAAAATGTTGTGAGGATATGCTTAGGAAACATTTGCAATTTTAGTAAAGGATTAGTTACACATACTTACACAGAAATGAAAAAAATATATGCTGAAAAGATTTCTCTAAGAATAAAAGCTAGAATATTTTACTACTTTTACTTAGTAATGATCAGAGGTAGTCTTCTAAAGGACCATGTTAAGCATAAGCCATGCTTTAATCCAAATCACCCAGACTTCAGAAGATGCTGCATTCAATATGTGCTTATTTAATTTTAAATTACAGAATTTATAAAAAATATCAACGTTTTCATAATCTGAAGCCATTTCGTTTTACACCAAAAATATTTGACGTTTGTAAAGAAACAGCATATTTTTATTCATCAGAAATGATGCTATTCATTCTGCATAATTTTTTTCAGTTCTTTAACATTAATGAATAGAGGCATCCCAAACAAGATATTTGCTTTTATTTTTTCTCACTTAGAGTCTAAACGTAGGAGATGAATTTTAATAATTCAAAATAGATTAATACAACCGCAAATTAAAAATCTAAAAGTCAGACATAAAGCTTTGGAAAGACTCACTACAAAAACTCGCATTAAAGCATTGTCAACATTTACTAACAAGCTTATTTTTACTGCCTCTTAGAAAAAGAAAAGAAAAAAAAGGGGGGGAGGGCTAATAGCCAGTTTTGAAAGCACGTAAAAATACCCTACTTCACAAAAAAGTATCACAGGCTCCCTATTATAGTCAACATAAGAGAAAGAAAAGTGGCATTGCTCAAGTACTCCATCTGCAATGTAATCACATGGTAGACCTGGAGGCATTTCAACAGTGCCAACAGAACTGCCTCAGGAATCTACACAGCAGCCAGATGCCAACCCTGGAAAAATATGCAATATTGCATGATATCTGCATCCCATGACTGGTATTTAAATAGAAGCCATAGGACTGGTCCTATGTTCAGGGCTGAATAATCCTAATACTTGCATATATTTTCATGTTGTGTAGTGTCATTTTTCTTGTAAGGATAAATTGAATAATGCTGATAAAAACTGTGCACCCTCAAAAGTTTTCTGAGAAAGAGCTAAAATAGCTATGCATGACACTATACAAGCCAAAAAAAAAAAAAGTGTTGTAAAATTCAGCTACATTCTGCTGACAACAAACTAAACTTAGCAACTAGTGAACATATCAATGTATTTGTATGTTTTAAATTTCAACTGAAAAGAAGATTTCAAGGAAATTTCTCCATCTAGAAGAATACTGTGAATATTTTACATAATAGGAAGAGCAATCACATATATCTGTAAGACTGCCTTTCCAAAACATGTTTTCTGTACATAATGAACATGCTTTAAAAAAAAAAAAAACAAAACCAAGGCTCAAATCACCTTTATTTCCACTTTCCCATTAAAGTCGGCAAGTTTCCTACAGACGAGAACTTACACAGTTTAGCAACAATGTGAATGCTATTGCCATTGGAAAATCGTGCCTTGATTGTTATACTTCCTGACATCAGGTTGTTTTCCTGCATGTAATGTCCATTGTTCAGTGATATTTGCGGCAATCTTCAAAACTAAATTTTAGTTTAAGTGACGTAAAAAATATATCATTTTATTTAAAGAAAACTCAGAGAAAGAAGAGGAAGGGAGAAAACACTATACTGAATACAGAACTTGGGTTAGGCAAGCAGTCTAACAGATCTGAAAGAAAACTTCAGTGTAGAATTTCCTTTAGTTTCCCAGGTTTTCAGGGCTTCTGATCTACTGTACATCATCCAACCGCTTGACCTAGACAAAGTGTTGAGTACAACTCAATCTGTCCAAAGAACTTGTGGTAACTGAACAAAACAATACCTGACAGAGACTTTGATGATGTAACAAAATTTCTCACAAATAATGAGCTTGAAGCTTTTTAAAATTGCATCTTCCTAACTAGGCTTGAGAATCTCCCTCACACTTTATGGTGGGAGGTCATAGCTGGAGTCTGTTTCCCCTTACAGCCAAGGCCCAGAGGAATCTCTTGCTAATGTGAAACAGTTTCCAAACTACCTTTAACTATGGGCCCTGTCCTGCACTCCGGAAGTATCAGGAAAATTGTATTTATTCAAATTACAAGCATTTTTTTTCATCTGATGTAACAGATACTTTACAGTACAACTTCAAAATTAACTTCAGAGAAAACTGAACGCCTAATAAATACTGTAACTGCAAAGTAAGAACCTGCATGTTTTAAGGTTTGGTGCAAAGTAATATAAATACTACCACTACTGCTTCTTGTGTGTTACATAAGGCTGCAGAAATTGTCAGTCAGTCTAGGATTAAAAAAGATGTGGGCACAAGTTTTATTTCCTTGTTTTGCTCACAAAATAAAAATAAACCTTGTCTAATGTGTACAGGAATTTCTCTCTGCTATGCAATTTTCTGTTTCTCAGAGGAGAATGGTATTCTATGGGATATCTTGGAAACTAACTTCTTCCAAACAAGCTGTTAGCAAAATGCACCTTTCAGTTTTTCACTCTTCTTCTGAGCATGACTACTAATTACCTATCAGTTGGTATTCTAACAAAACAAATTATAATACCTCCAATTGTAACTTAGGAGAGTACCATATGAATAATACATTCATATTTGTCAAGTTCCAACGAATATAAATACAACTTTCGAGATTGTAATAGGCAAACATGACTATTAAGAAATGGAAAGTTAGAAAAAGTAGTTTTTTCCACATTTGGTTTTAATAGACAGAGGAATAGATAAAATTGTAGAATATATTAGAAAGGATATATAGGTACTGAAAGAATTATTGAAGTCTTATTAGACTAGAAAACTGCATGTGATCTGTAAAAATCTCAAAGCAACTGATAATAAAATAGTCTTACAACAACAGAGCCTGATGTATTAATAGACAACATGAAACTATATCACAGAGGCAAGTCCTATAGTGGGATGGGAGGTTAGGACTGGTATACATGTATTTAAAGGCATGAGTTTTTCAGAAAAGTTAGAAAAATAAAGATAGTAAAGTAACGCTGTACGTTAATAATGAAATATTACAGTCTGACCTAGAAGGAAAACTCAAAATATTTAATATATTGCAAACAATACAATAGCCTTTACTTAAGAATTCTGAACGAACTGCTATGTGCACTCAAATATTCACTAATGAATACTTCTAACAGATTTTAAAGGAAGTAGGACCTTCACATGACTAGAGAATAGTGAATATATTTTCTTTTTAAAAAGGAAAATAGTATCAGAAATAGTGTTGCCAGCAGGAACAGGGAAGTAATTGTCCCCCTGTACTCAGCACTGGTGAGGCTGCACCTTGAGTACTGTGTCCAGTTTTGGGCCCCTCACTGTAAGACAGACATCGAGGCCCTGGAGTGTGTCCAGAGGAGGGCAACAAATCTGGTGAGGGGTCTGAAGCACAGGCCTTATGAGGAGCAGCTGAAGGAGCTGGGATTGTTCAGTCTAGAGAAGAGGAGGCTCAGGGGAGACCTTATTGCTCTCTATAACTACCTGAAGGGAGGTTGTAGTGAGCTGGGGGTCAGCTCTCGTGTGACTAGTGATAGGACTAGAGGGAATGGCTTCAAGCTGCGCCAGGGAAGATTCAGGCTGGATGTTAGGAAATACTACTTCTCTGAAGGGGTGGTCAGGCACTGGAATGGGCTGCCCAGAGAGGTGGTGGAGTCACCGACCCTGATGGTGTTCAAAGAGCATTTGGAGGTTGTGTTGAGGGACATGGTTTAGCGAGAACCATTGGTGAAGGGTGAATGGTTGGACTGGATGATCCTGTGGGTCTTTTCCAACCTTAGCGATTCTATGATTCTATGATAAGGGAAAAAATCAATGAAACTACAGAGCACTCTTAAGAAGTCAATAAATATGTTGAAGTACTGTGCACCTTTTCTTTATGTTTGAGTAAGACTCAAGATAGATGCATAAAGGGGGTAATGTCATGTTTACAGCAATAAAGAGCATCTCACAAGAAGAAGCAAGAAGAATTTGGCTTAAAAAGAGAGAGAAAGGCTGAAAACAGATACGACAACTGTTTAAAAATATATGGAAAGGAGGTAAACAGCAAGGAGGATGCACAGCTTTTTCAAAAATTGATTAGCACAACAGGAACAAATTGATATTAAATAGATGTGAAAACAGTCAGAATGGAAATTAGAAGCAAGCTTTTAACCATTGGAGGAATGAAAATCTCACACAGCCTTATTATGGTAAAACTGAGAGCAGAGAACCCAGCTAGCTTTTTTAAGGAGTATTTGATAATAGTTCCTAGTTGTACTGCAAGACTTGCCCTGACATTCTGGTCCTTTCTAGTTCTAAATTTTCAAAGCCTCAGTTGAATTTGGACATTTAAAAAAGACCTTTGATAGATAAATACAATAGTGATGCTAGTTTTTACTTGTCTGCAGTTATTTGGAAGACTTACAACTGCACATCTCTTTCCTCAAAAATCAAAAGATTTTTGCCAATTATGGCAACTAGAAGCAACTCTGATGGTCTTTCCTTGCTTTACAAATTTCTTAAAGGTATTTTATGGATCTTGAGAAATATGTTCCTATCCATTAAGCATTCAACAGGCACTTGGTTGTCTACACAAAATTTGTTTAAAGAAATGTCTGTGCTCTACACAACACTAGCAGGGCAAAGCCAGGTTAGTGCAGGATTTAACATGTTTGTTGTGAATTATCCAAATTCTTTGGGTTTTTTTTTTTTGTTGTTGTTGCTGTTGTTTGGGTTTTTTTGTTTTATTTTGTTTATTTTTTTATTTTAGCAAGATATGTTCAGTTTTCATCTTTCATAGAACCTGAAAAATTAGTCACTAGACCAAGTTTTCTGCTTTCTCAGTAAGCCGAGTGAGTTCAAAACAGTGGGAGGAAAATGAGAAGAAACGTTATCTCCCTCTGTTGCAGTTCCAGTACATAGAATACATGTAATACTTTTTGTACTTGCTAGTACATTGACTTACTCTAGTGATTACATAATTACGTAAAGTTAGATCATTTATATCAGAAAATCTGTGCCCTTATAGTAATATTACATTACTATATTATATTAATATTAATGTTAATATTAAATTAATATTAAATATTAGTATTGTATATTATATATAGATTACATTACAATTTCACTTGTGATTCTCCATACTCAAACAAAGAGTGCATTACTTATACAATTATAATACAATTGTAACACAATTATAATTCTAAACTATAAATAAAAACAACCTTCAAAAAAGAACTAACTTCAATCAACCTCTCAAATTTAATTCTCACCTAATCTTTCTAACTTCACTTCTTCAGTGAGTAATCAGATGCACAAAACAGAAGTCAAGTAAGTGTTCTCACTGACCTGGTGTAGCTGAATACACAAACAATTTACCTTCTAAATATAGTTCTCTGAATTGCACATTATTAAATGTTAAAACATACGATGTGCATGCCTGTTGTTGTTAGCTTCCCCTGTATTTTTTATCTAATTCTTCACCTCCAGAAAACATTTGAATAATTTTATACAGTGTAGCTTAAAATTTGCATAGCACATACACTTAGATGACATTTTTTTCTTCACATACCATTTTCTCCTTCTACACAGTCTTCCCCCTTCTAATACCAGAGACGTGAGGATCAGTAGTGATAATGGACTGTAAGCAAGCTTTAACACAAAGATGTGGAGTTATATAACTTTAAGGATGTTGGCTCGCAATGATGCTGTGGTTAAACCATTGTTCACAGGCTCACTCTGGAAAGAAGACTAAAACATGGCATGCTTCAACCTTACTCAATACATCCTTAGACTTCTTGCAGAACATCCATATTTTTGACTATCTGCACAAACAAGGATGGTGACAGTTCTGGTAACTAACAAAACTGACCTGTCATTCAGCCAGACAATAGGATATTGCTTAGAAATGATATATATCCAATCATTCCATGCTAGGAAGAGGTGTATATTTGCAGAAGTTCTTTCATTCCTCCTCTGAAGTGTGTTGGTCTGCTAAGGAGAAAATTTGCTTCTGCACGGAATAGTGGCAACTTTGAAGAAGAGGCCAGCTCAAGTTTGCAATCAATATATAAAATTACCCTTACAAAATATCTACACAGCTCACCACTTAGCCCAATAGAACTTTGATTTTACATTGAACAATTGCTGTCTTTAAGACTCAAGGACATAACGTGGGGGGAAAAAAATCATACTTACCAAGAATTTGTGTGAAATCATTTTTTGAATACAATATATTAGAGTGTAACAACTTGTAGACGGCAAAGAACTCAGATGACTTAGCTTTATGAAGCAGAATTTTGTTATCTCAGGGTAAAATTTTAAAATTACAAATATCTGCATGAAGTTTCCTTGCTATGACAGCAGAAGATTCACGACTACATATATATGTTGTTTCAGCACTTCAGCTCACAGTACAGGCTGCAGCACGTTCTTCATTCACAGTCACCTGATTGCTGTCTGAACTGCAAGACCTCATCAGAAGTCCAATAAAGTAGAATCCTTTTTTCAAAGAAGAACATATGAGAAAAGTACAAGACTGGCAAACCACTTCCTGCCACTCAGCAAAGAGAAACTTATACAACCTATCAGATAATGAATCTTTTAAGCTGTTGGAATGACACAACAGAGTAGATAGGAATACTGAAATTATCAATGTGTCTGAGTGAAAGATAATCAGAAGAGAAGACCTAGCTGGAAAAAATTTAGAAGTTGTTGGCTATTCCTGAATGGTGCCAGTGCACAGATGTTAATCACTAATCCTGGACAAAATCATAGAATCACAGAATTGCCCAGGTTAGAAAAGACCTTAAAGATCATCAAGTCCAACCACAACCTAACCATACTACCCTAAATCTAACAGCCCTCCACTAAATCATGTTCCTGAGCACCACATCCAAATGGTTTTTAAACACATCCAGGGATGGTGACTCAACCACCTCCCTGGGGAGCCTATTCCAGTGCTTAACAACCCTTTCCATAAAGAAGTTTTTCCTGATATCCAACCTAAACCTACCCTGGTGCAACTTGAGCACTTCCCCTCGTCCTGTCACCTGTCACTATTGAGAAGAGACCAACCCCTCTCACTGTAAGCACCTTTCAGATATTGGAAGAGAGCAATAAGGTCTCCTCTCGGACTCCTCTTCCCCTGACTAAACAGCCCCAGTTCCTTCAGTAGCTCCTCATAGGGCATATTCTCCAAGACCTTCACAAGCCTTCTTGCCCTTCTTTGGACCTGCTCCAGCACCTCAATGTCCTTTCTGTATTGAGGTGCCCAAAACTGAACACAGTACTCGAGGTGAGGCCTCACCAGTGCCAAGCACAGGGGCAGGATGACTTCCCTAGGCCTGCTCACCATACCATTCCTGATACAAGCCAGGGTGCCATTGGCCTTCTTGGCCACCTGGACACATTGCTGGCTCATATTCAGCTGACTGTCCATCAGTACACCAAGGTACCTTTCCATCAGGCAGCTTTCCAGCCACTCCTCCCCAAGCCTGTAGGGTTGCCTGGGGTTGTTGTGACCAAAATGCAAACTATTGCAGCTTAAAATGAGATCTGAATAACACAAGGCTGAAGGGGACAACAGAATTCTCTAATGTTCTGGATGCACTTGAGAAGGTGTTTGGTTAAGTCAGCACAGCCTGGTAGTCTACTACATAAATATTTTTAGATGTACAAAGTTTTAAATAGGCATATTTCTCAGTGTGAGGATTACAATAAAAAACTGTTCAGCAAGGAAATGGGACCATAGGAATTTAGCAACAAATTCTAGAAATGAATTTATTTTTACGTCCTTGAAACAGGCAAGACACTGTAAATCAATTAGACAATTTTGATGTACATCCCTATATTATTCTAAAATTACTTTAGTTCTTAAATGGTAATTTTTATTTTAATACTGAATTGAAGAAATTCATCAAGATTCAAAACAAAAAATGCAGCAAATGATATATTAAAAAAGAAAAGCAGCAAGCTAAAAGTCTACACTTTCACAAGTCTACAAAGAACAAATGTTAAAGTATAAAATATAAGCTTGATAAAATTACATTATAAGGTACATAAAATTACATCCGTGTGATATACAGTAAATCTAGTGTACGCATTGTAAACAGGCCTTGTCTTTTGGGATCTTTTGGGCATTGCTTGAATAAATGAAAATTAATTTATGGAAATTACAGTATGAAAAAAGCATCTTTGAGAAGTGCACAACTATGTAATATCTCATTTTTACAGACACAAGGCCCTCATGTTAAAATTTAAACAGCTAACATTTATGCACTGATTTTAAAAAACTCATGTTGAATATTTCAGGACTCAATTATTCAGAAATATTGAGGAAAAATTGCACCAAATCACAAAATAGTATATGTGAATCAAATTAAAAAGACAAAAATAAAGCAAATATAATCTTCAATTTTGTCTTTTAGGTCTTTTTTTCTTATGTTCAGGTTTTAAGCAAGTGAGTAATTACCTTTGAGTGTTTACAACTAAAGAATAACATTGATTAATTAGGAAAGAAAGTGAAGAATACTAATCAATCCTTATGACAGTTTTTCTTCTCCCACCTCAAGCCTTTTCGTCCCCCACAAAGAATGTGTTTTCTATACTGTTCAGATTCTTTGAAAAAACATTCATATTCTTGTCCATTCACACAAAACTCTCTTGGTGAGCATTGTTTTAGGAGGAGTGGGTGGTAGGCAGGGGGCACAGGATGTGGAGAGAACAGATAGGATGTCAGGTGAAGATGGAAAGCTGTGCCCTCTCTAACCAGCTGAAGACTCTGCATGATTGTTTTCTTACAAATAATACCTGTGGGTGTTGAAACTGTTCAGAGAATCTATCAAACATACTCTTTCACTTTGCTGTTGTAACTCTATAAAATTTATTCTCATTTCAAGACTCTTGGCAATAATACCTGTAGGTGGTTGAGTAATTTAGAGAAAATCTGTCAAACCCACTTCCACAGACTTTAGCAATAGAATTCAGTAATTACTTTCAAAGTTGTAAAATGCAATGATTTATTTTCAGTATATTCAGAAAGTTCTAAATGGAGCTTTTATTTTTTATTTGAATGACTTCTAATAAGTGTAGTTGAAGAACTAACTCAAAGAGTAGATCTAATAATTGTGCAGCATTTCATTTAACGCACAATAGGGGAAAAATGCTAGTGCTGCACTTAAGTAATAGATATGACATTACTGCAAGTATGCTCCCATTTTCATGCAGGAAGACAGTCCACATTTAGTTGTCTCCTTACATAACTCTAAAATGATACATCTGAAACTAACCTTGATTCAATCTTTTCTGTGCAAAACTACAGAATATTTATGAACAATGTAACTCAAGAACTCTTTCTCCTGCCCAGCAGATATTCTTAATATTTCCTAATTCAGAATAATAAAACAAATTTAAAAAGTCAGAATTTTATTGTAAATCTGATAATACCCAAGAGTTTTCTTAAGTGCCCCCAGATTCAAGCAATCATTCAAATTTCTTTGCTTAACAGCCTTCAAGATGAACTGATAGAATCTAGAAGCTTGCAAAGACAGTTAAAATCCATAATTTTAATCATTTGACAAATCCTTAGAACCCAGGTTTGGTTGATCAAAATGACTTCATATGCCATTAAATCAAAGATTATGAATGCAGAGCACTCAAAAGAAGTCAAATTCATATTTCTATGCAGAGATGCACTTATTTAAAATAGGTACAGGCATCATTTTGTGTTAATTCAATCACGAGACTGGCAATATAATGGAAAATAGTGAATTCTTTTCCCTTTCCAACAGCGAAGAATACATGTCCTGTTTGGATTCACTTGATTATGCACGTGGCACTGATTTGAAGGCTAGTGAAATAGGAGTTGCAAATGCAGTTGACAAAGATGTTGGATGCTCCTATAACTTCTTTAGTCCCAAATGCTTGATTAATTCCTTACCCACACTTTCAGACACATTTCCTCTCACTACTACATTCTCCCTACAGAAGGAACTGGTTAAATTACAGTGGAAAAGCACAAGACATTGTTAGCAAATTACCTCATCAGAGCAAGAGCTATCTCATTGGAAACATGAAGCATGAGTACCATTACCACCCAAGTTACTGTAAAGTGTTGAAGTTCAAAAGATAAACTGTTTATAAATTACATATCAGTAAAAAGAAAAACAGAAGCAATACATTTATTGCTGCTTATAAAAATGAAAAGATTTATCAGTCATCCTCTTAATAAACATGCTGTATCTGTGCACTTCATCAAATCAGCCTTTACTATAAAAAAAAGGTTTTAATTACACATTTTTCAATAATCTCAACCAAACTTTCTTTCTCACTAAATAAAGCCCTGTGTGATTACTGAATTTGACAAACCCATCCTTCATGCTTTCTAGACATAACTGTTGAACCCACATCTTTTGAAAATATATTTCTGAAGAATTTAGGATTTCTACTAGATTTCCTGGGAAGTAGAACTCTCCACAGATATTCTTTATTCAAAATGCAATACAACATATAGCAGAAATTGTTTATATGTTGTATCAGTCAAGCGCCATCTACTTTGAAAAGAGGAAAAAAAAACCCACCTAGTTAAAGTATCAAAATAATTTTCTTACTAGATAAATAGCTCAGATAAAACTATCCTATGATATATGTTTATGAAAAATCAGAAGGAGACATTTATGGTCTCATAAATCAGCAGTTAGAACACTTGGTTCAAATCTTAAACATCACAATATTAACTCACTGTGATTACAAAGCTTTGGCTATCGCTCCTTGCAGGTGTCAAATCAAATCAATGTAATGTTATAATTTTTTAAGTATCTGGTAACAGCAAAACTATTTAGATAATAATTGTTTCTTAGACATATTTTAATGTTGGTTTAAAGAAAAAGAAAATCCTCACGTTTTTACAGACTACCTATGAATAAGGCTGAAAAATGGCAAAAATTGTCTTACTTGTCCTGACCTAAACAGTTTTGTGACAAGGTAAATGAATTACTCCATACAGACAGACATACAAGCCCCTAAGTGATGGAAATAAATAGGGCTTTGAAATAACAGCGTTCATTTTTCAGTACAGCTTTTGCTTTCAGAATAATTACCTATGCACAAACTCTAGATGGCAACATTGCACTTACTGTATTACTAAAACAAAATGTCATGCTAAGTCCCTACATATTCTCTTTATCAACATTTTATGTGCCACAGATCTATAGCCTCTTATTATAAGTGTAATGAAGCAGAAGTTATTGAAGCATTTTATTGATTGCTCAGATCACAAGTTTACTGTCATACTGAATTGGCACCTTACTTGCTGAAGCAAACTGCTGACACCTTTTTAAAAAAGTGACAACTACATCTATTTCATGACCAGAAATCCATTTTCATCTCTATCAAGACAAGAATGCAATTTTCACTTCATTTAACTGATGTTAGGCCTGCTCAAGGCATGACACTTAGAAAAAGACACAAGTTTAAGGTTCTTAAAATACTTCTGGTAACTAGAATGCAGTTCAGTTGTGGGAAAAATTTCAACCATCACTCAAACTATAAACAATACAACATGATAAGAATCACTTATCTGAACTATCAAGAGGGCAGTATTTTCTATCAGTTTCAAACTGCAACACTATTTCCATATTCTGTTAATAAGAAGCTGTGTTGAAATATCATACTTTCGCATAAAATCTTGCTTTACACAAACTTTACTTTAACATGATATTATTTCCTGAGTGGTCCCTACACAGGTCAAACTGACAAAAAATTCATTTTTTGTGTGACCTCTGAAGATTGAAATAAAGATACTTAACACCTCTTCCTGAGTGTGAGTCAATGTAGTATAAAATTAGATGAGCAGAAGCTGCAACCAAGAGGAAACTTAAATATTTAAGTCTAATAAAAAGGCAGGGGGAGATGGGCGAGTGAGGTGGGGCTTCTGAACTCAGGCTGTTCACTAACAAGACAAATGCAAGCTAGGGTTGAACAGGAAATCAGTTTCTTACTTTTTTTTTTTTTTTAAGAGTATCTATTAATTATTATGCCATCTTTAGCAAAATATAATCTGATTTTCCAAAAATAGCATATAATAGAGGGTATATATGCTTCATTGAAATGTTCTGATAACTTTGTCAACTAATATGGACATAAAGTATGCATGAAAAACATACTGATTAAAAAATACTTGGCAAATAAAATGTATCACTTGTTAGTTTCTCCCAGCCAAAATACTTGCAATAGGATTATAAATTAGAACTTATGTTTTATTTCTGGGGGAAAAAACAACACACAAAAGAGTCATTAAAAATCTTACCACACAACAAAATTGCTGAAATCTGTGGAAAACCAATTGAAGAGTCATTACTTATATGTTTCTTACAAAGAACAAAAAAGAAAAGATATGGAGAGAAAGTTCTGTATTTGTTTCATGGATGTATTCAACCTTCACTACTTGAGTTGGCTATTTCAAAAGAGTAGTGAAAGATAATAGAAGAAATGCAATTTTTCTTTTCTCTTTGCTCTAATAAGTGCATTATTTCACTTAAAAAAAAATCAGCATTATTTTTTACGGATCTACATAGCAAAATGAGGAAAAATTTATGAATTATGATGTCTCTGGATTCAGCTTAGAATAATAACAGCAAAGCTGTTGCTTATACACTTTTGAAATAATACATTTAAGCTAGAGTTCCCATAGCTGAAATATAGAAATATAGCTAAAT
Source organism: Gallus gallus (assembly GCF_016699485.2). Taxonomy (NCBI): domain Eukaryota; kingdom Metazoa; phylum Chordata; class Aves; order Galliformes; family Phasianidae; genus Gallus; species Gallus gallus. The sequence goes on from NC_052536.1 coordinate 5,148,758, forward strand.
AGTAGAATCAGCCAATAGATTTATTCTTATTTGCTTGTGGGTATTTTCATACTATCTCTATTACTTTAATGTAAATCACTGTGGTTGAAATGATTAATTACCATTACTATAAATTCTGCTAGATCAAGCTAACAAACATTCAACACAAACACAATTTCCTGTCACTTCTCATCCCAGCTCAGTCCCCTCATCGCCACACACAACATACTTGAAGTAAAATAAAAGGACGCTAAACAGAACCTTAGGATTGGCTATGTTTGTTAACTACTACATTGAAGTTATGCTAAGTTTGTGCAAGTATTGTATGTTCAAAACCATTTAAATATACTTAATGCAACTTGTCATTCTCAAATGTTTATACCCATACATTTTTCATAATAAATCTTAACTGTGGCAATGACTAGGATTAGTCTTTCATTTACCTGCTTATATGTGTTTTCTGTCATTTACTAAAGGACAGATAAACAGCTTGAATAAAGTGTAATTCTAAATGAAGGAAATGTTTAAAAATCATTAATATCATTTTAAAAGGTATTTGAGTCTTCTCTTTTGGTCTCTGTTTAGCTGTGCTAGGCCGGTGAATGACAGCTTCCCTGCTTGAAGCATACAGAAAGCACAGCCTTCCTCATTCACTGTCAGTACTATGGCCTTTTCACACGTTCCCTCCACAGCAGTGTTTGTCCCCAAACACTGGAACCCAGCACAATGGCATTCCTACTTCAACACCCCCACCAAGAGCACCACTACATATGAAGAATGTTAATGAGATGGACATCCCCCATCTCTGAAAGTGTTAACTATGTCTCATGCTACCAGATATAATGTTATTTCTATTGTTAGGTGTTACATTTCATTTGAGTGCAGTTTCATTTTTCAGATGTTTTTCTTCTGAAAACATTTTTAATGGAAACTATAGTAGCTTGACAAAAAGATTTTTAAAATGTCTTACATGCATTTACCCAATTACAAAAAATATTGGCATAATAATTCAGATTTTAACAATTATATTTATTAAAGCATCTCAGAAATTCCAAGAGTCACCAAAAGAGCATGTTTAAGATCGTAGGGCACAAGGCCGCCATCTGAAATACTAATAACAATTCTAACAGTACTATTGTTTGATTTTTTTTTTCTTTTCTCTCTCTCTTTTTTTTTTTTTTTTTTTTTTTTTTTTGGTGTGTGTGTACTTTAGTAGAAAACTGCATTTCACAGTTTCAGAATTCATGGCAATAAAATGTCAAAATAAGCTTCATCAAGATTTTAGTGAAGCTGCTATAATATTTTACAGATATAGAATTGCAATTAGAAAGAATTGAAAGGAAAAAAGATCAGAAAGCTTTTGTAGTATAGTGTTTAAAGGTTGTTTTTTTTTTTTTCCTATCCCTTTCATTTAAGGTACTGCACAAACCTTTTCCTAAACATCAAGTACTCTCAGTTTTACCTAGTTCACTCCACCTTATGTTATTCTCAAAGAATACTAATTGTAGAATACTGATAGCGTTCTTTGAAAAGGTACAAAGGCTACAGCAAAGAGATGGTAACTCCTCACTGCTTCCTTCCTCTGGGGCAAGAAGCAACAGCGTGCTTATAAAAAGCACTGAGCAGTACAACTGCACAGAGTGGATCAGAAGCTCTGTATTGTTTTAATTCAATACATGTATTTTAAATTGAATTCCAGATGGATTTTAATAGAAGTAACATGTATTTACATATCATTTGTTGTTTTTTGTATTAGATTTCAATGGACAGAGTATATTAGCAAAATAATATGGGATCAAAGAATTCCCTCCTGCCCTTTTTTATCTCCATTCCCTTCTTATTATAGTGAGAAGAGAAAATAACTGAAAATACTGAAAACTGTCAAAATAACACCGCAATAAATAGAAATCAATACATTTTCGTAATACTGTCAGATTTTATCTTGGTGTAAATGCTGTACACAGTTACGATAGAGTCACTCTGTCAGGCCTTGGCACAACAGGACAAAGTGATAGAGTATTTTGATTGAATGTCCTGGTTTTTTATGAACATGCATCCTAACCTTGTATCTGTACCACAGAACAATTTGCTCTTTACCAAAAATCTTGTTTTAGTTATTTATGAAAAAGGTCAACTCAGTGAGAAGACAGTAATTTCAAGGTGTTTTCATAACTAGAGTATAAGATAGCCTATTTTACCATCTTCATTTATGTTCAGTATTAATATAATTTCAGTTACAAAATGGTCCAAAAAAATTAAGACACTTTAAATTGATTTATATGTTGTATATTATCTTTGAAGTAATATAAGTTAAACTAACACAAGCTTTCAACACATTAGCTGCACAATACACTTAACATCCTTCTGATTCACTTTAATGAATTGGAAAAGTTTACTAAAATATTTTAATTGTAAGTTTTTTTTGTCAACAACTGTCATACACATAAATGTACACATATATTTATTCCTGTAATCCAAAGACTCTTAAAAGCTGAAAATATCCAGCATTGTCATGTTAAACTTCTGTATGTATGTGAGCCTTTCATTATAAAGAAATACTTGCCTCCGGAAGAGATTTCACATCTATGAAAATTGTTATGTTTTTGGTCATTTATAATTTCCAGCTAAACAATGCTGAACAATCACCAGAGGAATAATTAATACAAGTTAATTTTTTGAAACTTCTTTACATGTACTTTATAATGATGAGCAAAAAATTGTTGATGTTAACAGCCTTGCATATGAATTTTTATTTAAAATCTCTTTTGTCTGCTTTATTCTGCTAATTACGTCTATACTTGCTAAGTACTTGTAAGCATTCTGTATACTTTTTCTAAAAGAGAAAAGGCTGTGGAAAGTAATATATCTCATTCCTGTGGCTCTTGTGACAGGCAGCATTGTCTTAAAAGTGAAGACTGTAAATAAAATGTGTAAAGATATTTCTCAGTCTTTAATGTATCACTATACTGACGCAGAAACATTTAGAAACACACTTTTTTCTTTTCTGCTTGTTTCCCTCTCACACACTCTCATTTTTGTTTTTGTTTTTTTGTTTGATTTCTTCTTGCTGACCACTATTAACTCTAGACAGGAATAGTCTCTTGTAGTCAATTCTCATTTCTCTTTATGGATCTGACAGCAGGAGGTGCTGTATAAACAGTGTGACTGACACTTTGCTTGCACTTCTCCTCCCCCTTCCTACACAGACTGGTAGTATGATAGTCATTCTTAACTCTGGGGCTTGAGATCATTTTGAAATTCTAGTTTCCTATCTGATTGTTTAATTTCTATATAGTATATTTCCTGGAAAATGTGTACATGGTTTCTATACATTAATTTACATAATAATCTTTAAAAATGTGTACATTTTTGCATGTGTAAGTGAACACAAGTAAATAACCTAAACAAGACCTTTTCTTTTTTCATATTTATTTCCTAAAATAAAACACCTGGTTAGAAAAAAACCAAAATCATCCTATTGCTATGAAGCTATGAAACAATATATTCACTCTCCATATTCTACTATTTTTTCAAAATAAAATGCATTTCTGGTAATAAACCAAAAATAAGAAATAATCTTAAGTGGCACATGTATACTAATTAAGTATGGGCTTTTTTGAAATATTATAGTTGTTGAATGCAACACTAGTTACATGTTTTTTTTATTTAACAAATCTTTCAGCTAAATAATCATTTTGATTAGCTTTATGAGAAGGTCTATGGGACCATTAAAAACTGCAGTGCAGAACAAGCTATGAAAAATTACTGCTTTAGAGAATTTCCACATAAGGAGCATCACAGCTAAGCACAGCATGCAGCAAGAAAACAGGATACATATGACATCTCTTAGCAAGAGAGACACAGTTAACTCCTTTATTGTTGCCTTTGTGATTACAGGATATACCTTTCATTTTCCGTAAAGGTACTGCAGTTTATGCAATATATGTCACACTCCTTTATGACACAGTACCAATTGTTGTTTTCTATAGAATTAGAACATTGCAAAATAAAAACAAAAAAGCAGACTTTTAAGAAGTGGGACAACTCACCGGCTTGCAACAGTTTGCAGACTTGCAATCGTTGGTGCAGGGCCAATAGAGCTTCTTGGATATAAATCTTTGCTCTTAAGAGGCTGAAACCTTCTCTCTCAGAGACCCAAACAGGTCCATTGAAAAGAGTGATGGAATTTTGCAGGCATCTGTCAAGCACAGGAGCTAAGCAAAGAAAAGAAGGAGAAAAAAAAAATGCATTCTTTTGATCTAACAAAAATATACAGTCTCTAACACAGCCTCAGCATCAGAACTAACTCTTAATATCTATTATTTATATCTGACCTGGGTTAAGTCTTGGAAAAGCAAGTCCTGCATTTCTAGTGGCCACCATGAAGGACGTATTCATATTGAGACACCCCCCATGAAAGACTCATAGGCTTCGTGAGCACACCTGAATAGTTCTGAAGTGTGCCTAACTAGCTGCACAGAGTGTCATGGTGTGCACTGATTGCCTTATCTTCTCATTTATCACAGATGAGTTGGAACCAACCTTGCTGAAATCTACTTGCATTGTCCTGATAAAATTGCAAGATCCATGTTGTTTCTGTACACAGTTTCCTGTTGAGGAGCTTACATACCACCTAACACATTTCAAATGGTAGCACTCATAAAACATAATCAACAGTCTTATAAACAATTTTATTGTAACTTCCTCATTGCTACTACTTAAAAAAAACAACTGTAACAAAATAAAACAGCATTAACTAGCATTTCAGGATTTTGCTTTATATCATAAAAGGAGAGGAGAGGAGAGGAGAGGAGAGGAGAGGAGAGGAGAGGAGAGGAGAGGAGAGGAGAGGAGAGGAGAGGAGAGGAGAGGAGAGGAGAGGAGAGGAGAGGAGAGGAGAGGAGAGGAGAGGAGAGGAGAGGAGAGGAGAGGAGAGGATGAATTACACTTCAGTTATTTTATTGAGACAAAGTTTCAATTCAGACATGACAAATATTTAGCCTCATTAGCTGCTTAGTCAGCTGCAAAAGCAGAGAAGGAACTAAGACCATAAGTTAGAAACTTCCATATATGAGTTCTTGGAGTCTTTTGGACAAACAAAGAGGGAACAAAACTTACAATTAAATCCATCTTCAAAAATAATTGGTAAATATACTGCTGTAATTTGCTTAAGCGAATCTATTTTATGAATGATTTTAGCACATGGCTAATCGAAACTGTGTTTATTTTTCTGAAAGGTACAACTTTTCTTTTTTAAATTATGTTAAAAGCCAAGTCTTCTGACTTCCAGAATTTTGTGATATCTTATTATTTAGTCAGCCATTTAATTCACGCTCACATAAACTGTTCTGAGAGCTTCCTTATACTAAGCATAAATCAGTAAATTAATATTTTTCCAGATTATTTTAATAATGCACTTATTCTCTAACACTGGAGTCAGACATAAAATTAAGAAGATAAAGATGAAGTCATGAATGAGGTCTGAGCAGGAAAACAGGCATGAGTGAATTTATTTGAGAACTTAGTAAGCAGTATCAGAACTAAATGTATGTTTCATGTCATGTGAAGTGGGGCTTGACTCATACTTTGTTCAAACTTATCATACATACGGAAACCTGATTCCACTGAAGTTTCTGGAAGTTTCACCAAAAAACTTCAGTGAACAAGGTTTCCACTCAGTGCTTTGAATTTCATTACCATAAGTTTACAAACAGAAAATCAGATAAGCCCAAGTAGTGCTGTTTTTCTGAGTCTGCAAGCAGACTGAAACACAGCTGTGAGAAAATGTGTGTATAGGAATTGTATGTTACATCTGAAGACTAATTATAACACTATTATTTTATCACAAATAATTTCAAGGTAAATATGAGATTGTGCTGATTCACCTCAGAAGGTCGTGCATGCTTCCAAACAGAGAAGGGATGGTACCAGAGCTTGCTAGAATGGCTCAGACGTGAAAAGATCCATAGCATAACCTCTTTCAGAAATTCCTAACACCCAAATTGCCTTTTAGTCAATCACACTGAGTAGCAAATCCAATTAATTTCACATAAGCAAAATTGTTTCCATAAAAATCAGCTCTTTCTATCCATAACACTATTTGCTTCATTCCACACTTCTATGTTTCCAGATTTGTAATCTCAAACAACTTGTATTTTTTAACTTTTTCATATTCTTCTGACCTCCTTTTAAAAATTCAAGAAATAAATAATACTTAAGTTATTAAGCATTCACTGAAGTAGAAAAATGTGTAGAAAGGGAAGAATAAGGTTGAATAGCAAGGAAGTCATTTCAAAAGTTTATACTTTTACTAAAACAGTCCTTAAATTTATCGCTCTGGGCATTTGCTTTGTAATTACAGAAGATACACTCTGGATTAAAACAAAAACAAACAAACAGACAAACAAAAAAAACCACTACTGTTGCTAGTTTAGGAACAGTTCAGTTGTTCACATTTGGAACTCATGTAGATATATAAAAGTAATAATTTTAAATGAAGAGCTAGCTGTGACTGCTAACTAGAATAGAACAGACCTGACTAGGCATTAAGATATCAGCCAACAGTTATACAGTGTGTTGATGTACCATTTTTGGGCTTTTGTCATTTTGGTTACTCACTCAAAGAAGATGCATGTCTGAAATAATATACTTTTGGGAAAAATATATATATATATATTCATAATGAGCTAATAAAATATTTCTCAATTCCACTAGATTGCTTTGATATTATGGATTTATACAAACAAACTCTACACAGTAAGGCAAAAAGAATCTACAGGCCAAAGTTCCCAAAGATTTGCAAATCTACCCTAAGTGTTGCATAGTCCATTCAACATAGCTGATAAGCATCACAAACACTGCAAACACTGACCGTGAAGTAGGATAATGAAGTTCAGTAACAGTGTGTTACCCGTATCAAAAGAAGGCGAAGGTTAACCCTTTGGAAGAGAGTGCATGAGGTATCTAGTAATGTTTAAGAAGGACTCACCATGATTTGTGTGTCTCAGAAAGCTAGAGATAATATTATGAGATACTTAGGAAAACCATGAGAGTGAGCAATAAGACAAAGTCCTTGATCAGAACATGAAATAGACTGTAAAGGAAGGAAACCTTCCTGATTGACTTTTGAGTTAATATCACATGACAAATATTGAATTTCCTTGAAGAAAATATTTCATTACAGGGTAATTTTACACTCTTCTGAAGAAAAAGAATGAGAAATTTTCCCAAAAAACAAAATCCAGAGATTTCCAATTCCACAAAAAGCAAGCAGAGTGGGATCAGCTAGTTAAGTGAAAGAATGGGAAAATCATCCTTTGGTAATTTGGAATCCTCACAAGAGGACTGCAAAAAAATAAAAACAAATACCTCAAAATTCAGTATATTAACTTTCTTCTTAAGCTCATGACATTACACTGAGCCTTTTTTTTACATCAGTTTATTGTAGCAAATAGCCTAGAACAGTAAAAGGATCTTTTTGTGTGTGTGGTGTTTTTTTTTCAAAATTGACACTATCAAAAATCAGTAATATCTTTTCCATTACTGGAAAAAACTTCTCAATGTGATCGAAATATGAGATTTTTTTATTATTTTATTTTTTATTATTTGACAGAATTATTGAAGGTACTTCTAATATGTGCTCTATACTATTACACTAGACAGAGGCCATGAAATTGGGCTACCATACACTCTGCTTCAGTGTTTCCATCACACAACCATCTGTCCATGGCAACTGGCACGTACTATCCAAAAGTGAGGTTTAAACATGGAAACTGAATGATGGAGAAAATGAGGTTTCCTGTGTTTTTTAAATTATGTCAGTGTATTTTTATTCAAACAAAAACTAATCTAACAGCTGCTGTATACTTTTGTTTACATGCTGTATGTCAAATTGCATTGTCCCTAAGGTACTTATAAGAGATGCTTTAGCAGTCATTTTCTTAAATACTGATGCCTATCCGAATTTGGATTTTTCCACCATTGAACAGAATGACAAGTACACGATTGCTGTACTTAAAGCAATCTTTCACAGCTGCTTTGCTTTTTCAGTGATCCCATTAAATTGACGGCATATGCCTGTGGGGTCTACAATGTTACAATTCTGCTGAACAAGATGTGGATTGTACAATACAAATTTTTGCAACAGAACTTGGCTTTATTGTACAAACCACTTCCCAAGTCATCCCTCTATTTATTTTTAACTGGAGCAGAATTTAGTTTGCAAACTTCCCTCTATCTGTGACCTTTACAGAATACCTGGTTATATTAATTGTTTACAAGTGCAAACTCTTAACCCTCAGCGGTTAGTAGGCATGAAAACCTATGAAGTCTCTTCAGTTCCTAAAATGAGCATGAGTCATGTCTTTTCTTGAACTGAACGAAGTAGCTGTGCATTAAATATGCTGGCACATCTTCTGCTTGAGCAAGTGGACCGAAATGGTGTGAATTGTTAATGCCTTGCTGCTTTGGTTCAAGGCTTGTGATTGATCATTTGCAACTATATCTACTCCTTGTTCCATGAAATCAAGTATGGAGTAATGGGTTCATCAGATTTTTGGGTTAAATTGAGAGTGAAGAGGTACTGTGTGTGGAAATAAGAGTTGCCATGTTCAGGGCTGGCCTTGTAACAGCATGGAATCTAAAGGCGATATTCAAAACCACTTCACTCATCATACGCTTACTGATTCTGAATAGGGTCCATTTGCAGGGGACATTTGGTAGTTTTCCAATACACTTTATGCCTCTCTCTTCAGTTCTACTACCCTGTACATTTTTTTTCTCTCTCTTTTTTAACTACAATAGTTTATAACAAGTCAGCATAGAAAATTAATAGATTCAAATACTTTGCTATGCAAAAGTAAAAATAGCCTAGGAATGAAGCGACTGTCCTCTTAATTAAGGATACTACCCAAATATTAAGTCATTTGCATGACTCAAATTAATAAGAACTCAGCAAAGTTTTACTTAAAATAAAGAATAATAATCTCATATTTTTAAAAATATAGTATAGAAAATTAGATTTCCAGGCAGAGAAGAGAGTTATAATAGTCTTAATTTTAGTTCTCCATCCACTCATCTGCAAGAATGACATGTTTCCAGACAATACAACATGGCTTGTGACTTTACAAACAGCTGTGTATGGGACCACAGCATACCCAAGCCAACAACAACCAGAAGTGACAACTTGTGATGGCCTGCAGGAGAAAAATCACATTACAGTATCTCCAACAGACCAAGAAAGGTAATGTACATCAGTATCAAGCTTGAAATGCTCACAGTGTTCTGTTTCTGCAACAGAAGCTTCACTATATATACTGTACTATCTTACCTCCTCTGTTTATATTTCATCCAATCAAAATAAATTATATTTTTTCCATTGGTTGAATGAGTTATTGATTCTAGTTATATACAGCTTGCAACCAGGTTTTCCATCTGCTCTTGTGCTGAAGTTCAGAGACAAAACTAAAAACTGAACTCATTTAAGAGAAACAGAGAAAAATAATTGCTAAAGGAGTGTACTGCTTCTATAAATTTGTGCATATATTTGATGATTATAGCCACCAAGACAGAGATGCATTAGTTCAGTGCAATTTCATCCAATCAAGGTCATGTGTGATTTTTGATTTCTTTTTGCTTAATATCTATTCAGATGAACGTAAGTCTACAACAATCTAGCTGATGCACAAATTTTTGGATTAAGATCTTTTGGGAGGCTTCAGTTCAACACAACATTGGAACTCCGGAAACAATCCTGAATGAAAAAGCTGCTCTTTTTCCAAATGTATTATAAAAATGCTGTGTCTTTTTCCCTCTTCTCACAAGAAGTGTCTTCATGTTATCATTCGAGGAACCTTGCTGAATTCAAGTTTTTATATTGAAATATTTAATTAGACTCTTTTTCAATTAATGGGCCTCATGATGGTTTTCTTAGCTCACAATTGACATTGAGAAGCTTTCACACACTAATGTAAGGAGCTGTGGCACATGGAAGGGATTCATCAATCCCATGGAAATATTTTATGAAGACCACCCTCACAGTAGAAATTCCTTTTCTAACATTTCAATGGAATTTCCTGCACTTTAATTCATGCCCATTGCTGATAATTCACTGAATATGGAGAATAATCTGGATCCATATTCTTTACTCTCTTACTGTCAGATATTTATGCACACTGGTATGAACCTCCTTGACTCATCTCTTGAGGTTAAACAGGCACAGCTTTCTCAGCTTTGCCTCTTAAGACAAATACTCCAGTCCCTTAATCATCTTTGTGGCCTTTCATTAGACCCACTCAAGTGTGTCTGCATCTTTTCCGTATTGGGGAAACCATAGCTGGGCACAGCACTGCAGATGTGCCACAGTAGCGGTGAACAGAGAGGAAGAACTGCCTCCCTTGACCTGTTCAAATGCTCTTGAAATACAGCCCAGGATGCTGCTGGCATTTGCTTCAAGGGTGCATTGTTGGCTCGTAGATAATTTTATGCTCACGGGGACCCCAAATCCTTTCCTAAAAAGCTGCTTTCAGTTGTTTAGGTCTCCAGCCAGGTGGATGGCATTACAGCTTTCCATTTGCAGGACTCTGCATTTCCATTTGTTGAATTTTATGGGATTCCTGTCTGCCTAGTTAACCATCCTTTCTCCAGTAGTTCTAATGTGCAAAAGTTCTTTAAGAATTATATGAAGAAAAGAAACAATACATACTGCCAGATTCAATAAGAGCAGAATTTATGGAGAAGGTAGACAGGTTCTGGAGAAAATGAGAGAGAAAATTTGTAGTTGTGGCCTAACAGATCTTTCTTTTATTCAGGCAAAATCTTACTTCTAATGGACTACAGCTATAAAAAACGTTGTGTAAGAAGGGATATATTCAGATTTCATATCATGCCATGCAACTCCAGATACTGTTCAGAGCTATTACCTAAGAATAAAAGGCACTGTTCTCCATTCAGCCAAATAAACATGCTGCAAGATAGTATGCCAGAAGGAGGAAAAAACTGATCTCATGTCATTTTTATGCACTCTAAATTACTTAGTCAGGTAAAGATGCCTTATGATGGAACTTAACACTTTGTCAGTGCTCTCCTGACTACAACCCACCATTTCACCAGCCACACGTTTGACAGACCTATTCAACAATCTTATTATTTTTGCCTCCTTGTAGTGAGCCTTCTACACTGAATAGAATAAGGTGTTTACAAAGGACTATATTCTGCAAGTCATATAAATTCAATAGATTCAGTTGTGCCTTCTAACGGAGTTTTACAACTTCACATAGGTAAGTGGAACTTAGAACTGAGCACTAAGTTTTATTTAAGTATTAAATTTTAATATAAAATACATACCTCTTCTCTTAGTATTAAATAGTACAGATGATTATATGTAATAATATATTGCACATATACTACTAGACATTATCTACTATAATAATACATATACAATAATATATAGCTTATGTAACATTACAATACATTATATATAGTGCTTTAAATTGGTTTGACTAGACCAGTAAATAAGAAATCAATTAAAATATATACTTCTAGTAACGGGAAATAGAAGCATAAGGGGAGAAAAATAGTATGTAGCACACAATACTTGATAGTAGGCATAGAGCCAATTTTTGTATCTCTATGAGAACACGAAAAATACAAGCTCCACAGAGATGTGCGTCTAAATTCATAATTATGATCTTAGCCATGTTAAGAAGAAAAACATTTCTCAAGCTATGGGATCCAGTTTACTTCTGGATCTACCAAACAAGACACATCTACTGAATTCCACATCTAAGGATAAAAATGCCAGACAGAAATTGAAATTAAATGTAGGATGAAGTGCAGAAAACAAATATCTGTATTGATATGTAATTGAGGCCATGCAATTGGCATTGAAGATACCTATGTCACAATACTGGATTTCACTGTGAAGACAGAGTTGACTGTTTCATGGTGACTGAGTTAAATGGACATCCTAGTTTTAAAGCAAATATTTTATTAGTAACCTATGTTTATATGAATGCTACCATTGCTGTAAGTGCAGCTAGTCTGTTATTAGAGAAAATGAGGCATACAAAGGATTAACACATATCTTATTCTATGTGTCACTGATGTCATCAGTATCACAGATTGGAAGTGCCACCAAAGAGATAAATTATTCAGTCATATAGAGTAGGAAGTCCTGAAAATATCAGTGAGTTCTTGTTTCAATGGTACTGACATAGTATATTTTTCCTCAGTTTTTCCTCAGTTACTTTGTGGAATATGTAGATGAGACTACCACATACTGTAAAAAATTTCAGAAGCACTCTCTGTGGCATTACTGTCCCCAGTTGTTGGTTTTTTTGTTTTTTTTTTTAATAATCAGGAATTCTTTCCTTTTTGTTTATTTGTTTGTTTGTTTGTTAACTTTGACTTGAAAATACTTGTCAACTATGAAATAATAAGAAATTGCTGATAATGAAGACAGTCTCCTCCTTTCCTAAAACACAACCAAGGAATGCTACCTGGCTTGAGAGAAGATACCGAAAACCCTGATAGCCCTACTCCAAACCAGGAAGAAATTTGATTTGTTTTTCTGAAAGTGGCTAGGAATAGAAAAGAAGTTAAGTAGGCTTCTTAGGTAGACATATGTTCAGGCATACAATCAAAAGATTTTAAGTCCCCATTTAATAATTTACAAGGCTTATGCTTTCCTTGGATACTTCCTTCACCATACAAGGAATATTTATAGACACAGGCACCTCTAAAGTCTGAAGCTCTTGTACTTCTTTGTTTAAAATAAATCTTTGATCTGAATATCAAAGATAAGGAAAAAATAGCATAGGGGTATTTTTTGCCTAAGTAAATTTACAGAACACAGACATAACTATTTGTTAGAAAACAGCCCTGAAGGAGAGCTCCAAGAAAAAAAAAAATTGCTCTCATGAACAGCAAAGTTGTAGTGATATCTTGCATATAGACCATATAGAAGGACGTTTACCCTGTTGTGTTTTGCCCCATGGAAACTGAAAGAAAATGCTATCAGACTAAAGAAGTACCTACAGAAAAAAACATGGACAATCACTTGAAAACAGGATGAAAAACAGTTCAAATATTAAAACGTCAGAATTACATAAAAAGAATAGCTTCATTAATGAACTTATTTATTGACTCTGGCTGCAACTTCTTACTGCATTTTTTAGTTCACATTAAGGGCACCAACCTACAAAAGGGATGAAAGAAATAATACCAGATTCACTTTTCTGAGCTCTAACTGTAGTAAAGAGAAAATCTGTCCTAAAAATTCTACTTACTACTTATAACATTGCCAGTGATTTCTCCACATATATTGTAGTACTATCTTACTGGAGAATTAAAATTCATACTCAGTTTTCAATCACCTAAAAACTTAGGGGAAAAAAAAAAAAAGTGTTACTGTAAATAATTAAGATTGAGTTAATGAAAAATTAATTAAGAAAAATGATTAATTCCCCATCATAGTATGAATATGTTCTAAATATATTTTAAACAGCTACAGTTTAAATATTAATCACTTGGAGAACAAATGTCTTTGGAGCACAGTCTACTATCCACGTAAAATTCAATGTGCAGACGTTGATTCCTTTGATTTCCAGTAATGACTATATCTATACATAAATATAAATTTGTATATGTAAATTTATGAGGAACACATTAAATCAAATATTCCCAGTTATCCTTGGGGAAAAAAAAAAAAAAAGTAACTGTTACCCTTACAACAGTTCCAGAAGGTAAAAAAAAATGTCAGGTGTTTTTTACAAGGTGAAATAGTAGGAAATGAGCAAGAAAAACTAAACCAATCTCTATCTGATATTTGACACATACATGTTACAAGATATAGAAAGAAAATTGTTATTAATTTCTAATTAGCTTAGCTATGCAAAAAGATGAAAACCCTGTGTAGTTTTTTAAAATGTGCTTTCACAGACCATATGCACTCATGGTAGAAATACAATGCAATGTCCTAAAAGTTACTTCAGAAAGGTGACTTCAGAAAAAGACTTCTTAGCAGTGTAAAGTGTGTGGCTTGCTACTGCAGATGAGTAACACCAGGTGCTGCAGGAAAAAAAAACAGGGGCTGCACTGTCCCTACTATATGTTTTTTAGCTATGTATTTTGAAGAGCACGCAGTTTCAATAAAAAGATATGTTAATCTCTAGAAATGTAACAATTGCTTAATTTAAACATCCACGTTGTTCTGTTTTTCCTAGTCATGTATTAGAGCTACTGTTTTAGACAGAAGTCTCACACTATTAAGATTTATGCTGAACCAGATTTTCAGATTGAATAACATGAAGTTGCAAGGCTCAGTCACCTTAAACACGTACTTCAGCCTTGGGAGTACTATTTCTTTGCTACATGTTCTTCAAATAATTTTATTGAATACTTAGATTGTCTTTGTTTAGACTGTACAGAAATCACAATACTGGAGAATATGCACAATAGCTGCTATTATATTATGGAATACTAATGCAAATATTATGAAAGAGGTGAATCAACACTATTGGCACTATGATTAAAGCAGAAACTGTCACCAAAAGAATGCTAGTGAAAAAATTTCAAGAATAAAGTCTAAGATAAATAGCACACATGTTACATTTTGATGATAGAAGTGACAATACTCTGACCAGGAGAAATTCACTGTTGAGAAAAATTATTGAAAAGATAAGGGAAGTGGAAAATACTAGTGACGTTATTCATCTGTCATTCCTATTTCAGGTGAGTCAGTTGAATATCCTAAACTACCTTTTCCAAGATGTTTATACAGAACACAAAAGCAATGTAATACATAAAATGGTATCAGTCTAGTAAATGCTAAGAGAAATTTGTTCAGTTATAAAAATCCCACATGCCACTTCAGTAACAAACATTCCAATGTGAAAAATATATCTGTTACCTCAACAAAATCTACGCAGATGTCACTGCACATCAAACTTCGGAGCGATACCACCTCTTCAAAAATTATAGTTTAAAATAAAACAAAGAAAATACACCATGAATAAAGTTTTGTGTTTCTCAGCCTTTTTTCTCTGTTTTTCACTTTCAGATTTAATTTCACTATTTTTAATGCTGCTCTAACATGCGCAAACATGGAACTTTTCCGAAGGTGTTGCATACCACTAAGGTTTGCTAAAATTCAGCACATTTTCTCCTTCTTGCCCATTTTCCAAAAATTTGCCTTATTTTTGCCCAAATGCCATATTTCTGATCCAGTTCTACTTTAACTCTGAACTCATTTTCTGGCAAGGAAAAAAATAGGAAAACATATGACACAATTTCTGTAAGTGGACTCAAGGTCCTCCAGTAGTTGTAGTTTCCGATTTCTTACAACTAGTGGTCCTTAGCTTTCTAGGCAGATGTGTAGCTGAGAATACTCCTCTCAAATAAATTTGGTAATATCAGATTCTAGCCCAATCAGAACAAAACAGAATCTGAACCTTTACTTGAGTCTCCCATTTCAAATTCTAGTCTGTCTTAAAAAAAATAATTAAAATATATATATATATTTGAGAAGGTAAAAAGACTCACTAAGATTACTTCAGAAATTTTCTAAACTTTGACAGAAGAGAAAAATTGCTTCATACCAGTTCAAATATGCATGGAAGACAAAAAAATCTCTCTCACGTCTTCTTTCAAATTTTATAAACACGGTTATTAATCTTTCTGGATTTAACTGCATAATGATGGGCATCTTTAGCATGAAAAAAAAAACAAACACAAACAAACAAAGAAAAAGAAAACAAACATTCTTCAATGAATTCTTCAATGAATTGTGATTCCTATTTGATAACCACCAGCTTCATATTGGCAGCTATATGGTCGGTATGCTGCTTTTCCATCAGAAATCTGTCCAGTAAGTAAATGGTACAGTCTAGCAGATCTTGAGATCAGTCTAGCAGATTTTGAGAATTGAAAAAGAGACAGTTCACTGTGTTATTTAGGCTCTTCATTGAGATGGATCTAGCATATCTCAAGTGAGAATGCTATCACTTTTTACAGAGGTTCAGAACAAAAAGAATCAAACATTCTCCGTTTTTCAGTTGTATTTGAGACCTCCCTGCTCACATCATTCTTTGCACAGACAGTTCACTTTTTCATTAATAGGTATAAGTCAGAAAATAAATTGTTACTGTCTACAGAGATTATTTTTGCAGAGCAGTATCAATCTGCTATTTTGCTTATTATACATTAAAAAAAAGAAAACACATTTTAATTGATTTTTTAAATCATGCTTAAGAAATTAAACTGCAAAGGGAACAACTCATGTCCTGTTCAAATATCAATATTTCTTTCAAGCAACAGGAAAATGCACTGCTTCTGACACACTGTTTGTGATTTGAGTACATCAGGACTGGAGTTGGTCGAATGAGGAAAATATGCTTAAAAATTATCGTACACATCATACGTGCCGCATACTGTTCTCATCCTTCCACTTGTCTTTGAATATTCACTCAAAGATAGGATATTAGGTTAGATTAAATTCCAGTCTGACACAGTATTGCAATTTGTACAGTCTTTCATTGCCGATTTATAAGCAAGAAATATGTTTACTTTTTTAAATCACTAGACAGCATAAAATATTATTTTGAAGATTTAAAAGTACTTCTATTTTGTACTTACAGTTGTATTGAATACCTGAGACACATATTTTGAATTTATTTCAATGTGTGTATCTTGATACATTCATTGTTCACTGGAGGATCAGATGCTCGTATAAAATGCAAATGTGAATTGCATGTAAACATATAACTTTGGCTTTAGTTCTCCTTTCCCTGAACCGAGAAGTACAGACTAGAATTTTCCAAAGAATTTTTGTCTTTCAGAGAAAACACAACAGCATTTTGGGGCTGTGCAGAGAACAAGATTCTAGAAACTATTCCCAATTAAAACTGACAATTTTAACTGGTTTATCTTTTACCTATACCAGCTCCCCTGTGTGGTTCATGGAATGATGAAACAAAACCCTTATGCTACCCATGGAGTTGCAGAAGGTCTACAATGACTGGATAAAAACGGTGGAGGCCAAGACAGCTTCTTTTAACAGCAGTGCTGGAGTACACTGACTTTAAACATGCTCAAAACTCTACCCTCAGTTGCTTTTGGATACCCATTACAAGAAGTATAAGGCCTCGTAGATGACAGTTCAATAATTAATGGTCCAGATCAAAAATATCCCCATGGAAAAAAGACAAAGGTTGATTAACACTTTATCAAGCTACTGATTTGTTGTGAAGTTTAAAAATCACTGCTGAATCTTTTTGCTCCAGTGTACAAGAGTATGTACAAGTTTGATCTGAGTATTTTAATTATACTTATCACAATGAATGTAGAAGTTATTATTCAACCTTCTAGATTTACCTGAAAACAAAGAGTGTATTACCCTAAAACCTACTAAATTACCAAAAAATACTATAGATGAAAAAAATTGCACAGAGTGTAACTTTGAAATACTTTGTTATGTGGTTACGGTGTTATATATTTTAAGACAGATATTTTTTTATTTTTTTTTATTTTAATTAATTTTTTTTATTTTAAGACAGATATAATCAAACTTGGCTGTATTTTCAAATACATTATCCATGCCTCAGATAAACTTAGAAATAATATTCCTTGTTAATAAATCCTCTATTACATATATTGTTAGAACACACAAAAATAGGCATAATCATAAGCTAGGCTGATTACTGGGTAAAGAAGTGTAGGTTAAAGAGCAGGAGGGCTATCAGGGGAGAAGGTTCACTGAGAAAATTTTACCTTATTTTTCTTAAGTAACATGAACTTAAATATAACCCCTAGTTTTGTTGAATTCCAAGGCTTTGTAATTCAAAAGAGTTTTTGGTTTCTTTTTATAAGAATAATCTATAGTTACAGGAAAACAATAAACCAGTGGTAGCAATGAAGGTAATTTGAAGATGCATTCATACATGTTAATAAACAAAGGTTACCTTTTCAATTTGATTTTGTGATGCAATAGTCTTGGAATTATCCTGCCCTATCCAGTTCTTAAACACTATAAACCTGTCAGAATTCTTGTCAACAATATTCTACATGCAGTTGGAAATGACAGCTTCATTTTCTTTTTGTTGAAACTGTTATGAAGAACCAGGCCATTCACTATCCGAGTTACTTTCCTCATTAATGACAGATGGTCTGAAAGAAAAAGAAAAAAAATGTAAAGTCAATATTTGGCTTCAAAATTAAAAATGGACATATCGTGCTCCCCTTTCCATATTACCTTAAAAATACACACTGGCCTGTCTTCACTTAGACGCTGGTATTTTCTGAAATTCTACCACCAGCTTCCTACTAACCGTGACATAAGCTGTAGCAAGCTGTCTGCAGTGATAGCCTGCATAAATCATCATTCCTGAAGGGAACAGATGTTCAGGGTATGAAAGAGTAATACCACAATTTAGTCATAATTAAAATTCACCTTAGCATGCCTCTTTCAGTGAGCAGAGAGGAACATTTCACTTCTCACCTACAAAAATGAAATGTCTCTCATTTCTTCTGCTTCAGAAAAATTAAGCCTGACCCTCTTGTACATCACTTGAATTTCATATCTGACACTGCATCATACAGATGACACCTTTATTTCACATCGACTGTTTGTTTCCCTCTTTTCTGAACACTAGAAATTGACCTCTAAGTGGTGTAGTGCTCTGCACAAAATGCACTTACAATTAAATCTTTAAAGAATATCAGTGTACATTGCACACAAAATATAAACAGGAAGTATCTAGCAATACTGCAGCAATAAATATTTTATTCATAATAATGTATTCAAAACATAAGAACTAGTGGCCTTTAAAAATTATTTAATAATCTAAGTTCACTAAAATTACTGGGAGGTAGATGATTAACTCAGTTAAAAATTTGATCCTTAGTCTTGTGATGGACAATTGACGTTAATGGAATGAGTCCGTGTACATAAGTTCAAAAATGTAAGTCTCATACTGATTTATTACAGTTGGACTTCGTAGGTGCATGACAGTTCTTTTGAAAAATGTTTCTATTCACAAATCTTTACATCATGAGGCTACATTCTTATTAAATACAGAGTATATGTTGAGTACATTAACGGATTCTCTAACCCACATATACAAGCAGCAAATATAAGCAGCCCAGATTTCATGATGATTTGCTGGTCTAAGACAAAACACAATTTTTTGTTACACCAACACTGATATAGGCAATGAATGTAAAAAAAACAATTAAAAAGTAAGCCATGGATTAGTTTCTTTATTATATATCCTCTGTGACTGTCAACCTATGGAACCTCACGGTGGATTCTAAAGTCAATGGATCAGATCCTCAGTTTAAATTAGATAACATTACTGAATTAAGTTCTGATACAGACATTTATCATGACAGAGAATGTGCATTTACAAAACTATTACTCCAGTGGGGGTCATTTTGTAACCGAAGTTAATTATTTCTCAATATGCAAATAAGTTTTATTTTGAGGCATTTACAAACTAGTGAAGTCTTTTTCCCTCTACAAGGATGCATCTATGTTAGCTTTCTAGTTTAAACAAATACTGTAGTTTTTAAGTGAGGAACTTACAGCTTCCACTTAACGTACTTTCATTCACATCACAGAACTGTGTCAGAGTATACAAACTGATTTGGGTGAATAAACAGTTTACTCTAAGCAGCTCCATTAGTCCATTGCACAGACAAGAGCTAGCCCAGAGTAGAATCTCTTAAAATTTGTGCAGTGCGGAACTAAGTTACTTTGTACTAATTGCTTCATTCCATAGATCTGATTTTTATGTGCTGTACTTGTTAACACATATACATCACATATATAATTTTCCTGATTTTTTTTTTTTTTTTTTTTTTTTTTTTGCCAGAACTCTTCTTGTTCCTTGTAAATTTACAAATTTTGCCTTATGTTTGTCTTTCAAACAGCACATATACATTTACAGTTCTCTGGAATGTGTTCTGTAGCCACTGTGAAATCCAATTGGCATGGGCACATTATATGAATTCATTAGAAATCAGCTGCTAAAGTACACAACAGTCCCTGATCAGGTTTTACCATCAAAGGACTTTGCCAACGCCAGTAGCAGTAGGTAGACAGACTCCAAATAGCATTTTACTCAGCATACATAAAACTTGAACATCAGGTAGGATGCAGACAAACAGCACTAGTTCTTGCCTCTAATGGCTAAATTAACAATGCTAGATTGAGAAATGCAGAGACTTCACTGAATGGCATTAACAACCTTGTGTGTTTAAGTCCTTATTAAACAACTGGGAAGTGTTCGTTATTACTGATTTATTATTCCTCATACAAGGAAGTGTTACTGCTTGGCTGGGGTAACCGTAAAAGAATGTTTTTTTCTGTTTAGGTATCAACATTAATAAGTGTAGTTTGACTTTTTCCTGAGCAGACTGATACTTGGAAAAGAACTGGCAGCCGATTGAAATTATAATGAAAAATGACAGAAAGTGAAACCTACAGACTGCTTGGCCTTGAACAATAAGAGCAAATAGATGCCGTAAGGCAAATTTAGGAAGATTACTGCTGCCTAAGCCAAAGAATGCGATGAAGACACATTTTGCCCACCCTTTAAGGTTATCTCTAAAATACCCCTTAGGGTTGGTGGGAGAATTACTCTGAAAGTCAAGCTTGTCTATACAGTATAAGCCTGCAAGGAGGCTTCAAACACAATAGGAATAAGCCTTCTAAGATATTAATGGCCAAAAAATACTAAGCATGACCATTCGTTTCTAGCCAGGGCTAAACAAGACATCAATGAATCTGCTACATGCACAGAGGACAGGCACTACAAGGCAGTGAGCATGCTTTCACTGTTTCAGACCAAGACATAAAATCAGCCACTTGAGTGTCTTTGTGTTCCCTTATTCACAGCAAGAAATTACTTTTGCTACCTGAAATCATCTGAACATTAATGTGGCTGCACATCCTTATGCCACCACCGTGACCCTTCCTGATTTGAGAAGTGTGGAATTTATCTCCTGGGATTCACAAACCAGGAATCCACTAGCAAGACATACGAGGTCTGCTCTGAAAATAATACCTCCTATTTCATTATGTTAGCCCATAACATCAGTGGCAGATGTTGGTGGTATAACAGTAAAGGTTCAACCACCAATATTCCGTTACATTTTGTTGCCATGCAAAAGGTGGCAGCAATGGGGCAGTCTGACAGAAAGGCATCTGACACAGAAGTGCAGATGAAGGTGTGGAACTGAATTCCTCTGTGCAGAAATACACAATAATGCCAGGCCCCGTATCAGTTTAAAGACTGTAAATTACATTGCCTACCTTGGCTGGACTGCCCTACCGAATGATCCAGATTTAGCACCTTTTGACTTCCATCTCTTCAGGCCAGTGAAAGACGGACTGCATGGGCAACATTTTCCTAGGAACAATGACATTGTGTCAACTGTGAAACAATGTGTCATTTCCACTGGTACAGATTTGTACCAGCAAGGCATGCACACTCTTCTTCAACACTGGTGAAAATGCATAGCTAATGGAGCTGACAACGTTGAAAAATAGTGTTCAGTAGCTGAGAATTTGCTCTATCAAACAGTGTTGTCACTTCCATGGAAACAAATAGGAGGAATTACTTTCAGAGCAACCTACATAGAAAAGAGAGAGAGAGACTCTCATAGAGGCACAATGAAAGGACATGATAAAGCAGTCACAGACACAGCATGGGAAGACTTAACTAAATGTAAGGCGAAAAAGAATCACAGTAATTAAGCAGTGAAATGGCTTGCCCAGAGAAGCTGAGGAATCTCCATCTTTGGAAATTTTCAGAATTTAACTGGAGAATGCCCCAAACAACCTAGCCTACTTGTCGAAGTCAGCCCTGCTTTGAGCAGATGACCTGCAGGGGCACCTCACATACTGAATTATTCTGTGGTTTTCAATAATCCTGTCACCATGTGATTTGTTGTCTTAATCACTAGGTGCTTGATTTTGCAAATTTACAAATCTTAACCTAGCTTTTTATACACAATATTTAGTTTATATTATAAAGTATCATAATTGTCAAAAAATAAATATGGTTGGTATTGTGCTTAATGTTAGTTGTTGAAATGTCTAAACAAGATCAGCAAAACTAGTAAAAACTTTTGTACAGAAAGTGAAGATTAACTCAGTAAACTGAAATGACAGTTAGACCTGTGGATAAGTAGAGTGCATTACCGAAGTGGAACTGTCTCAAAACACATGGTAACGTTGGTACTGCTAATTAAAGTGGTTGCAAATTTTTTAAATCATCTCAAAATGTCAGAATTATATTTCATATCCCTATTTCATGTAATCCCTTCCTGCAGCAAAAGGATTCCTTGTGATATGAAGACACAAGAGTTTGCTAAAAAGGTTGAAGAACATGGCTTACAGAATTACAAATATAGATTCACAGAGCACTTACATTTTAATTTGAAATTCCCTATCTAAATACTGAACTGATGATTCATGATCTAAGTCCAGGTAATTTATAAGCATTAAATAAATTTTTCAATACAACAAACTTATTTCAAAATATAGTAACTCAGTTTTCTTGTTTTCCCATCACCTACCTCCTTCATTCTGGATTGTTTTACATCATCATTGCATAACAAGATTTACACAGTTATAAGAAACTTTATTTAAATGATAATAAAAAGAAACAGACTTCCAGGCTTAAAGGAACTACCAAATGGTATTACAAATACACTGATATAGTATGATACGTACTGTGTTATTTATATGTACATACACATATAATTTCTTTCCCTTTTCTCACATCCTGTTAGAAATAAATTCCAATAAATGTATAATTGAACTTTGATAACCTCATAAATCCAAAACTTAATCTGCAAAAAAATATTTGTTTCTATTAAACACAGGGCACAATTTCCCCAGTTAATACTTTTTAATAAAGATTCTGAAAACCGAGCAATGCATTTTAAAGGGAACAACACAGTAATGCAGAAATTAATCTGAAACTTTTTAATATATAATGTAACAAATTACAAACTTCTCTGAAATATATTTATGAAACAAGAAAAATGTCCAAGTTTCCTAAAATATGAGCGTTCTAGTAGTAACAACACGTAATGTTGCATTCAATTACTTCTTTTGTCCAAATTACAGAAGCCTCTGTACTTGGGAAATACATTATGCCCAGGTCACATTCCTGGGTTTAGATAAGTTTACAGTCACTCCCTTTTCTCTAAATACTTGAGAATTTTTTGTTTCTACATGTTCAGAAGTGTCACTTATTGCCATAGGCACATTGGCTATATTTAACTAATAATGACAGCTGTTGTCATTAGATTTTAAACTCATTAACACTAGTCTGACATATTATTTGAAGTATGTCTTGATTCTAAATTTGATTAAAATTATAAACATCCCATCTTTTCTGCCAATCAAAATATTTCATCCCCCTGCCCTGAAGT
This sequence comes from Gallus gallus, assembly GCF_016699485.2. Taxonomy (NCBI): domain Eukaryota; kingdom Metazoa; phylum Chordata; class Aves; order Galliformes; family Phasianidae; genus Gallus; species Gallus gallus. Next base: position 5,172,179 of record NC_052536.1, read on the forward strand.
TTTCCATGAGCTTTTCAAGAAAAAAGGTCATGGTACTAGCATCCATTAAAACTAAAGAGGACCCCCAGCTTGTGAAAATACTCTTATACATTTTTCCGAAAGCGCAAATATAGGTTTAGCTTCATCAATGAATTAATTAAATTAAATTAAATTAAATTAATTAATTTGAAAGTTTCCCATAGTGTTTTAAGTGACAGAAATCACACTTTACAAAAAACATATTCTTAAAAAAAAAAAAAAAAAAAAAAAAAAGTAGGAACATTTTACTTTGGGAAATAAATGAAAATATATACATGATTAGTCATTGAAATTTCTAATATTAGTCAAACAACCTAAACAGGGAATTAATACTAAAATTTAAGCAAAATTTCCTATGATTACACTCAAGTAGTCCAGCAACAGTGAAGATGGTTTCAAGAACTCCAAAATCTGATGTTGGTAGTTTAAAATAAACAATATTTTTTTCGTGCCATTTCATATGAATTTCTCAAAATGAATTGTTATTGTTATGAATCAAATATGAATTGTTTACACTCAAAATCTGAAATGTCGAGTGGATGTGCAAATGGCAAACAGCATAAATAAGATGAATCTGTAAGCGACTGCATCAAAAATGATAAAAACGTATAGTGTCTAGGTGAAAGGTTAAGGTTCTATGGCTTTACACCTCAGTCCAAAATTCAACTGATAGGTTGACACTTTAGAATTATAGAATCATAGAATCGCTAGGGTTAGAAAAGACCCACAGGATCATCCAGTCCAACCACTCGTTCGCCCTTCACCAATGGTTCTCACTAAACCATGTCCCTCAACACAACATCCAAACGCTCTTTGAACACCACCACGGTCGGTGACTCCACCACCTCTCTGGGCAGCCCATTCCAGTGCCTGACCACCCTGAGCACCCTTTCCTAACGTCCAGCCTGAATCTTCCCTGGCACAGCTTGAAGCCATTACAATGCAAACAATTTTTTTCTATTTGTCAGGGAAAAAAAGAGAGAACATTTCTTGAACATTTCTTCTTCTTGAAGAGAGAAGATTTCTTGGATCTAGAATGATAAGACCATCTCCTTGTGGACTGGGACAGCAAGCAACCAATTTAGTTTTGGAGGATTTTATACCAAGGGTCAGAGATTTAAGTACAAAATATTTCAAATAAATTCCTACTGCAGTCTGTAAGTTAGCAGGGATAGATGTCCCAATGTTTTGCATTACTTAAAGAATGTTTCATTGTTATAGTTCTGCCTAGTGCAAAGGAACTAAAACAAAGGTTCTACAGACCAAGATTGTTAGTTGATTATGCAAAAGATATGGACAAAACTGCCTTCCAAACCCTGGTTCTTTCTACGCATAAATAATTCTCAAAATTTACCCTGGATCTGTCTTCTATGACATGACTAGGAAGGTCAAATCAGACTACTGACTAAACAGAGCTATACTTTTCACATATAATTACATTAAATGCATTTGCTGTACCTTAGTGCTTCCATATTGTTTTCATTCAATACGTAATTTTAAAGCTATGTTTGGAAAATAATTGTCCAGTCTAGAAAATAGCACTACACATATATATACACTCACACTTAGTGTGTATTGCCACTTTATACACATATACATACACATAAATACATATTATCACATTTGGCTATCAGTTTACACCTTCTAGTTAAGTTGTCATCTCTCATTCCATAAAGCCTATTGTGTGCTCCTAGAAATCAATCTAGTCATTCTGTCATGGTGGAAAATTTATTTACAGACCAGAAACATCATCAAGCTAAAGTACATCACAAACATTCCACTTATTTCTTTAAGAAACTACCAAGTTTAATGCACAGGAGAGAGAAGCCTATGTCTAGGAAATTAAGTTAAAGTCAGGCAACATACATTTACTATGGTTACTGAACCATCAATATGACTCCATGTCTAGATAGATATTTTTTATAAAAATCTGCTGTGAAAGTGATTGAGGAAACACTATATGCACCTTCGCTTTTGGTGTCAAAAGAAGCAGCAGAGTTTGCTAATTGTGAAATCTAAAGGAGGAAGAGATGCAGCATTTAAAGGAGGTATCATATCATTAGAATCCTGAAAATGAAACACTGAAGAGTTCAATGCCATTGAGTGGCTAGAAAGGAAACTTTTAGTATCATGAAGGGTTCCAAAATAGCTCTGAAGTGGATACTTCACATTTCAAATAGATAATCACAACAATAAAGGGCTGTAAAAATGTGCAATAATAATTTGAATATAGTTTTTCCATGATAAAATATTAAAGTATGTTATCTGTCAGAAACAAAATCTAAAATATAATCTCTGTTATACTAGCAACTCTCTCAACAGTGAGGGGTTCTGTTACTCTTTCAGGATATGATTAAGCTATTGTCTATCTAAGGTATCCAAGAACATTTTGATGATTCAAGAACAAACTTGTATAGCTTCCAATAAGTCCCGTGGTGTATTCTGAAATCTTCAACCTATACAATAAGACAAATGAGCTCATAATTTGGAATGAAATACATATTTTTGCATACTTTTATGATTAATTTATAGCATATTCTTTTTTTCAGATCAAAATCCAGTATAACTGCATTTAAATAATAACACTTTACAGTAATTATGAGAAAAATTGTAATAAAAGGTGTTAATTTCAAGATCATAGAGGAATGTATTTTTTCTGAAAATGAAATGTGACAACTCCAGTTCATACATTTTGATGAGAAAAAGTGCTTGCTATAAGTGTTTGTAGCAAGAATACTGTTATTTAGAATGCTGCTTGGAAATGAAACATTTCCAAATGGATCAGTAGTTAAAACTATAAGTGTCAACCATTTCAGTGACATTTAATCCTTACAGAAAAGAAGTCCTATTTTCAATGTACTCACACACATTCTTGTCAACTGGAACTTGTCATGGTGAAGTATTAAATTTTGTAGATCACACGGCATCTAAATGTTCTTTAACAGAAAAAATCATGTATCTTTATTTCAATACAGACACAAAATGCAGCATTAAGAACACTAAATTTGGATTACTTTTTTCACTGGTCTCTTTTTCAAAGGGTATCAATAAAAGACAAAATCGTTTTCATTATGTTTGGTTTTACTTTTAAAATATGACAATGGAAACGTACATATTATACAATTACAACTCTAAACAGAAGAACATTGGCTAAGTCGCAAAAATGTGATCATTTATGAGCTCATTGTTTCCATATCTGTTCATAGACACTAGCAATACATTCTCAGAATTATTAGACAATGCAAAGTGAGGTTTAAATGTTTATAAAAATTACTGTTGAACAAAAACTAAAATGAAGGTACACTCATCCACTATTAACTATAGTAAATGAATATAAAATACACTATCTTAGTTCTTCCATTTTTTAAACATATTCAAAACATTATTTTTAAAACTGTAAAACGGTGAATTTATTTTGAGACAAGAAAATCTCATTCATTAAAATAAAATGTACTGTTATGGTAAATGTCTTGACTAGAATGATACTTGCAGTTTGCTATATTTGTACCAAAAATGCTATAAATGCATACTTGTCAACACCCTTAAAGGAACAGAACAGGACACAGTATCTTTTAATCCAGCCACTAAAGTAACATAGCAATCTGTGTAATAAAAAAAACACAGAACACAAAAAACTTCCTTTAATTCAGTCATCCACAGCATAAAATCTGGAGGTCATAAACAGTTCCCTACACCCTAGTAATAAAATGGATTAATTAGATGAAGTGACTTATATGATCTGCAAAGTGGACTATGCTTCAGCAAAGAAGCCTTGTCACTATGACTTAGAAAAAATATATGAGCATGGCACATCAACAAAAATACTTTGGCCAAAATGCTGTCTGTAGAAAGTGATTCAGCTTAAGATCAGTGCAGCTAAATTAGATATTGTATACAACAAGACTACCGACAGGTGAGTTGTATGTCTAGTCAGTATAGTCATATAAAAATACAAATGCTTAACTTCTCTGAAGGCTCCTACAGAAATCACTCTCAGTGGTACAGTGAATTAGATCTGAGTATAAGTGGTTTTGGACTGCTGTCCAAGTCCACAATCAATTGGTCATTCAAAACTCCTTTATTTCCAATTTAGTAATTCCCAAGCATGTTCAAGGTAAACACATAAACCGAAAAAAATACTGAATGTAAACTTACACGTGGCCATATTTTTTGCAATAGTGACAAAATGCACAAACATTTTATGAAAGAGCAATAGCTAATTGATTATTTTCTTATGCAATGCTGCTATTGTTACTAGAATTAAATTAAATGGAAAGAACTTATTATCACTTTAATTTCATAACTAATGAAGAAAAATTGGAGCAGTATACTGGACACCTGAAATTCAATTGCAAAGATGCAAGTGTTTTAAAATAAAAGCTGACAGAAGAAACAAGAGGTATTGAAAAGAATAAATAAGAATATCTAATATTTTTTAAGTTGAGAAACTGTTATAAATACAAACGCCTTCAAACAAACACACATGTATATGCACTCCAATATATTTCCAATGAACCAGAATTACATGCAAACACAGATGTTCATCATATGTAAATTACATGGAATAATAACATACCACAGGGCATTAACTCTTTGGCACAGTTCTGCAACATACAAGTTCTAAAATAATCTCTCCAAAATATGTTAAAAATGCTTGAGACTTGGTTCTTTTTTCTTAGCTAATTGGAATGACACTTTAAGTGATATGTCAGTTGTATTTATTATAAACATTTAAATAAATCAACAGAAGTGATAGCTTTCAATTTTTATCTCAGATGATAAAACTAGTCAGTTTCTTTATTTATTTATTCTTATTCATTTTCAATTTGAATTTTAATATGTAAGAAGGGCGAGGAGGTGAATAAATCCAAATCAACTGGAAAAAGCCATAACTGGGAATTCTAATTATTCCAGGTATTTATATCTCTTGAATCAATTAAAGTATGTGTAAGATGATATGCCTTTGACACACTTTGTGACTGGTTGAATATTTAAAATACAGATTTCAACAATGATGATGACTTTGCAAATATTTATGTGTAACTGTACTGTACATTTAAAAAGTCTAATTTCCACGTGATCACTTTTCAGGGCTGGGATATTAAAGTATATCATGCAAAACAGATTTGCTGGTGAAGTTTGAACTTGTTGTCTATGCATTAAGAATTTTAATGCAGCAATCAGTACGTTCACACTGACAAGTTATACTACCTTATTCTCTGTTCCTAGTCTTGCGCTAGAGAAAAAAAAAATGAAGTACACACTGTCTGCCTCTCTATATTTATACATTTCTGAAATCTATCTTCAATATACTGAAGCTAATTTAAAATAAATTTTTGACTCATACTCTCATACTATGTATAAATAACAAAAAATACAAGCCAGAAAAAGTACTATGGAATGTTTTTTAGAGAAGTAACACTTTTAATGTCAGTTCTGATTTCTGAGCATGTGGAATTCTACATTAGTGACATTTTCCAGCTCTATTGAAGTTGTAAATGGGAGTATAAAAAGGCCTATTTCTGATATTGGTGGTTTTTCTACTTACAGCAGTGACTTTTCCCTGTTATACTTACCCTTTTAATGGACATGCAATATGTTACTTTGTGCCCAAGCTCACCTACTCTTTCTTTTCTCAAAAGACAAGGCACATCTGCCACCTGCTCTAGTCTGTGTCCCAGCAACAACTGTCGAGCAGCAAAAAGATTGATTATCAGTCAAAAACCATTCAACAACACCAGATTTTGGTAGGTTAAGCTTGCTGATCCAGCAAGAGATGGTGTGAAATTTTCAGTAACATGTGCCAACATTTTGGTGCTAAAAGAACAGCAGTGCATGTTACAGTGAAACACAGCCAAAGATAGCAGACAAAGCACAGAAGTTTTTGTTATGAACTTGGCTTGAGAGAGGAAAATGAAAGAAATAAAATAAAGAACAAATTTGAAAATATATCATAATGTTCATCTATATGCAGGCCAGTGAAGATTTTGTAACAAATTATAGCAATAGTCATACAAAATTACTGAAATAATACTATCATTTCAATGTCAGAGTGCAAATATCAGTTCTATCATACATTTTTCAAGAATAAATAAAAATATCTATGTCTGAATATATAGACCATTCACTATAGTCATTCTAGAAAATGAGTCATCTGTATGAGAATAATTTTCACGTTACCAAAAAAATTTATCACATATAAAATTGATGATGTAGGACACAGGCTTACTAACATAAGTTTCATCCCTGAATACCTCCATGAATATTTACATATCCCTTCAATTACAGGACATAGATCATAAAGGCGCTACTAATTAATATTAGATTTTTATGTATATACAAAGAACTGTACAGTAGTCATTTTCTTAGACAAATAGTCAGCTACGAGTACTATATAGATATCTTCCTGAAATGTTGTCTGCATTAAATAATACCGATCTGCAAAGGATTTAAAGATCACCTCAGTATTTGCAAATACAGAATGGAAGATTTAACACTCAAGATAACAAAAGCTTAATTAAAGGTGATATAGAAAAATAAAACAAAATACTTGTGTCTAAAAAAAGTACATAAGAAAATAAACGTGCTCCAGAGTGTGAAGATTATATGTAGAGAACTTATATAAAACATATACTCACTAGTTAAATTATTTCTCTTCTGATTTTCTCCTCTGCTACCCCTAACATTTTTAAAAACATCTCTACTTTTACAAGATTATACAAATTGAACACTTTCATTTAACTTTAGACAATTATTCTCATTTGCATTTCTCACTGCAACTAGATCTATATATACTCTACACAAATAAACGTTTTGTTTCTAATAATACATTAACTTCTGTTAATTAATGGTTCTTTCACACAAATGCCAGTTGAATTAATCATTTAATATAATACCCAGTTGATATCTTCAATCTGATACCAAACTCTACTTGATTTTATAAAATGTTGCCCCAAATTTGTTGCAGAACTCTCAGAATGGGCTTCATGATATTAAAACATGACCAAGATTTATTAATGTTTAAAATGTAAATGATTCAGAAACAGTTTTTCACTTATTAAAAAAGAACAACAACAAAATTAGCAGACTTATAAGGGAATGAGGAGAAAAGAATATTGTTAGTAATGGTCCTTCTGAAAAATGTAAAATTAATACAGCATGATAGAGCAGATATTCCATATTGCTGGAATAAATGTTCAAAAATTATAAACAACAACATTAATGAATCCAATCTTACATTCTGGATTATTTTTACTAGTGGAATAAGCTTAATTAATTTTGTCTGTTTGATGTCACTGAAACTAAACAGTAAATTCAATAATCTCTTTACATTTTCACCATTTAACCTCCTGCAGGCTCCCTAATGTCTATTCAGATCTATATTAAATTAAGTACCAATGCTAATGAAGGGCAATAAACATGGCTGTCAGTAGATTTTTCTTTCATTAAGCACATTATCCTCTTACTGAGCTGTAAATGAGTAAACATTAGTTTTGTTAAACCATGCAAAAAGACAGAATGAAAATAATTTTTAATTGCAACCCTTAAGCCATTTGCTGGGGATTCTTCATTTTGTTTTTGTTTGGGTTGTTCGTTTTTGTTGGGGTTTTTTTACCTTTTTTTTAATGGATCTAAAAAGGTCTCTTCAGTTGAAATATAAACATCGACATCATGGGGTATGTCTTTAGGTTCTAGTGCCTCAGTGCTGTCTGCCAAGAACTCTCATTGTGCAGCCATGTTCAGAATCAGCATTTCAGTGCACTCCTCCAGCAGCTAAATGGATACAAGAGGTAAGGAATACTGATTACAAACATACTTATTTTTTTATCCTTTTTAGTCAGAAAAAAATAAATTGGAAATCCAAAATCCACTCTCAACTAATTTACCAATCTGCAGCTGCACTATGAGTCATTTAGTATTTTAGTGATTATCACTGGAAGCCATAAGATAACAAGATGAGGAAAATATATACCCATAAAAGGATTGTTTTAAAAGCATCGCGCTCTTGTCTTTTACTGACAAGTAGTATTGTATATTACTCCTTTCTGTATTTCCATAGCTTGTTTCACTTAGTGTTTATAAGAATTGTTAACAAATCACACTTTAGGAATAGTGAACAAAGAAAGAAGAATTTCATGTAACTAAAGGAAAAAAAGATTTGCATTGGGATTTGAAGCAAAAGCTATAAATAAAGTTAATGCATGCAGAAAAACTTTTATTAGATGTTACTGGGTTAAAGACAGAGAAAATTTAGCAAAGATCTTCCTTTTGCCGTTTTTGAAAGCTATGACTTTGATTACATTTGGCTGTTGCTTAATAACTTCAGATACTTCAAATGCCTTCTGGACATGCCAGAGTTTTGAAACAGAGGAACAGAGAGTGCTTCTAATTCTGCTGAAAAAAAAAAAAAAAATCCAGTTTAGGATTTTAAAAAAAGAATCTAAGATTTTTGCCTTTTAAAATAATATATAATTTTTGAGAATGTTTATAATTGTGCAAAAAGGCAATCTGGATGTATAGTCATTACAATTCTTCAGAGGGTAAGAATTTATTTCCTAGTATGTGAATTAAAAAATAGAAACTACAGATAAATCAGGTCGTGTTAAACAAAATAGATTTAGTCTATCCCAAAGTGAGCTTATTCTGAACTTTCTAGAATATTCGAAACAGAGTTCTATCACCCTATCATGAGTTCTTCTATGAAATATTTATTAATATTTCTTCAAACCTATCAGCACAAATAAAAATTGAAAAATTTTAGTTGATTCTGAGAAAACCTTTAATCGTAAAATGCTCTCAATGGACACTGTAGCTTATTGGTTCTAGTTTAAAAAGTAAACACCAACAACATTGTCTCTTAGGCAAAATTTCAATCAAATTGACAGTGATTATGCCTGTACTGTGACTGCAGAGAGGGGTTTATTGTTAATTGTTTCTGTTCCCCCAATAGCACGATATGTTTATTGCAGCTAGCAGAATAAAGTTAAATAAACTAACAGCTAATTCAAAAAAAAAAAAAATTAATTAACACTATTTTTAACTTTTAACACTGTTTTTAAGCATTTATATCAAAGATCACTTCTGCATAATACTACAGCAAGGCTATTTTCAGAAGAAAAATAGAGGGGGGTGGGGGAGATTCATAATGAAATCTCATACTTCAGAACGAGCGTTTGTGACATACGGTCTCCGTCCTAGTCTGCAACAAGAGGTTCCCATGCAAAACTCAAAATTGGTTTGAGGCCTAACATTTTAATCTCCCTCCCATGAAAATCCTTGGCAATACTCCCATTCATTTTAATGTGTGCTGAACTGATACTTCACATAAATACACTGACATGTGGACAATCTTAAAAATTTTATAATTTCCACATTTCTTAAATGACAAAATGACCACATAAAAATCCAAGCCTTTCTGTCTTCTTTCAACATTTCTAAAGTAAGTCATGCCATCAAATTAGGTACTTCTGTGTTGAGTGCTCAACCATATTAATAGGAAATCCAGAATCTACTCCCTTCTAAAAAGTAAATACAAATTACCTTTTTGAGTTCTAGAGTTTAAGACTTTCATACACATGGGGACAAGTATATTAAAATATGTATCTTATCACACAAAATTAGCAATGACATATAACTCAGTGGTTTTGGATTCAGCATTATAAGAAAACACTCAAAAACAAATTTAAGGCCATTTGTGCTACTCTATCTGAGGTCATGTCAGCACACAATTGAAGGGTTAACTGTAATCTTCTAAATTTGCCTAGGCTAATGCCAATTTTCCAACTCAAAACTCACTAACGAGAAAAAGCTTTTCACTTTAGTCACCTTCGTGGTACATTCCAAAATTCAATTGTTTTCTTGGCGTTTTCCAGATGGGATCCAGTCATTCACAGATACATTATGGAGAATCACATTCTCCTTTAAAGAAAATCAACCTGATGAATATTAACCACCTATTACTATGCATGCTAAAAATTTTCAAGGCTAACTGGGATGCCTGTTTTATTGTCATTTTATTCTTCTTTTAGAAATATTTGATTAAAATCAAGACAATTTTTAAAAGATGTATTCTAAGAACCTGTTAGGTCAAGAAACCTTAATAAAAGTTATCAAGGTCTGTTTAAGAATATCAACTGAATCATCATTACAAGGTGACCGAACTGCATCAAACATTAGATTAAAAGCAACAGAGAAAAGCTTTGATTACCTTAGTTGACCTGTGGGAACACTTTGAGGTCTGTTTCTCTTGGATGATAGTATAAGACAGAAATTGTCTGTACAGCTTCATTTGTAGCTGTCTGTATATCTGATAGACCATCACAGCTCTGAACTGATTTTGTTTGATGTGTAGAACAATCTTGAAGTTTTGACCTTCTTGATACAATTGCTCACTGCAGACATGTTATGGGCAAATATAAGCTATCTAGAGCTTTGGCTCCCTTCAGTATTTTCAAGAGCTACTTTTGCATAGGAACAAAGACATTTCCTAAAAGAGAAATATGATAAATTTAGTCAAAATCTTATTTTTATGCACTATTTTTTTACTAGTTTACATTACATTGACTAGTTTACATAACTGATTATAACGAGTTCCAAAAACTTAATCATTGAAAAGCACATGACTTAATAGAAAATGGAAAAACCTTATAAAAATGTGTTAAGAGTTTCACCCTGATTCTTGCTTCTGCAAATCCAAATCAATTCACTTATTTCAGAATTCAGCAATATTAATCTTCACGTAAGCCAGAACCATAATGGAAATTGTATACAGTGCTGTAAGACAGGATGATGATGAAGTTCAGTAGGTATTTCAGCAATACTACACTGTACTAGCACTAAGTCTGTACAAGCCTTCCTTCATATAAAATGAATATAAAATTCTATCATAGAAATATATATATTTTTAAAAGCATTTATAATAATGAGAAAAAAAAAAAAACTCAAACTTTCAATTTGAGACTACTATCAATGGCAAAAAAATTACTACAGATTACAGTTCAAAGACCTGGATGGAATACTGACCCATATGAAAATCATACAGTCTCACTTTATCCTATCTTTAGAAGATCCAAATAACCAATAGCATAACTGTGCCAACAGCACTATCAAAGTTAAAAAAGACAGAAAGGAATAGGATGAGATCAAGACCTCCAACTCCTTTCATATTCAAGTAGTTCTTAACTGTCTGAATATTCTCTTTTTAAGTCCTATAAATGATGTCACAAGAAGCATGGAGTTCCAAATTTATCTGTGTGCATTGCACAGAAATCCGTATACTAAATACAATACTGTGATCACTGGAATACTAAATATTTGAGTTCCATCAAAAAAATAATTTTAGTACTATAACTGAAAATATTATGCTATGTTTCAAATTCTGACTAGTGACAGCAGGAGTGGCTTTTTTTGTAAAATCCATTTTTCTTAAGGCTGTTTGGTTACACATTTAAACAGCAAGAAAACAACTACAAAACCAAGGGAAAAGTGGTTCGTACAATGAAATCTATTAGTTGCCTTTTTTTTTTATCCAGTAGATAACTTCCTTCTTTAATAGATAAACCTTAACTATTGCATCAACTACTTTGACAGAATACTAACATTACGGTTGTTATTAACTAGAGATTATGTTATTTATATGTGCCAAGTAAACCTTTACACAACTGGTCTAGTGCAGCCAAGGGCTATGACTTTAACAATATGTAAAGCTACGTAATGAGAGTAAAGGCAAAGAAAATATCTACAGGATTACTGTAGATATTTCTATCTTGTTATTATTGTTCCTCAGTCCTTGTTCAGCTTTTTCTTAAAATTTATGAGCATCATAACTATTATTTAAACACACAGCGTATGTAAATCTTAGGGTACCCAAGAATAACTCCAACACCTTAATAGAGATGATTTCCAAGAGAAAACAGAAGCATGCAATTATCAACAGAAATTTTATTCTTGTAGTGCTGAGCTGTTCTATACCTTGAGAAAACCCAAATTTAGACATAACACTGGTGCACATCCTTCTGGAGATTAAACATAATAAAATGAAGGACTTAATATGTGGAAAGCTCATAAAAAACTTGTTATGAAATGGTGCTTAATAGTCAGGAAAAATGGCTTGGCACTCCTTAATTACGCAAAATTTCTATCCGATCAAAGTGAATTTAGCTAACATGTGGGACCTTATTTTTATTGCAGAAGAAAAAATGCCAAATAGAGATACAAGGAGAAAAGGTTAACAGAAATTTAAGTGGGATATTAAATGAAAATATAGCAAATAACTAACTAAACAAAAAAATTACACTAAAAAAAATCTAAAAACCTGAAGAGCTCCGACAACTTTCTGTCCCATTTACAAGCATTTCAGCAGCTGTTTTTGCATGGGCAAATCAGTGAAGATACTTCATAATGACCACAAAAGAATATTTTACTTTCAGTTAGTCCTACATGCTGATTTTTTTTTTTTTATCTATAAGAGATCAAAATTTTTATTCTACTTCTCTAGTAGAATTTTACGATTATTCATTATTACCAAACTAAAGCACATTTCTTATTTCTTCTTTAAATAGAAAACAACAGTATACTAAAGAAAAGTCCATGTAGTTTTTCTAAGAAATTTGCTCATGTCTAACATTTTTTTCCATAACTGAAAAATATACTTTAACAGACATTGGTTCAGTAACTGCTACATAGGTCAAAGTTATCACACAGTTTTGGATGTGAATTCAACAGCAGGATAATGACAGTTGCCAAGGATTTGTACTCGCTGTCGCTTAGTACTGGTGTTGCCTGTCAAATTATCTCTTATACAGAAGCCATGGAATTTTTTATGGATAGCAATTACTTACAATATACAATGAAGTACATCAGATGTAACAACCATCCTTTAGACGTTCATTATTTGGTCGTCTCTTTGTTACATCTATCTAGTCATTCATTTTAATCTAACTTATTTATACTGCATATTTGACAAGCACATATTTTTTTCTTTATAATTTTTCAGTAGTTGTTCAAAAGATTTACTTTAATATTCTATTTAAATTTACATATTTAGATTTGTATTACTCTTTTTATTCCTATAATTGCACATATTGTGTGATTTCTCAGGAAAAGCACTCTCTACATGGCAAAGACATTTTATTTATGTATCAAAGATATTAAAAATGAAAATATAAGCAATATCAGTTCTTAATTATAATGGAGGAGTTAAAGAAATCTTACATTTATTCATTATTTGCTTGCACTGTTAAGGCATTTCTCTCCAGACACATTTCGTATTTATTTGCACTTGCATTATTGTTGCATTAAATGCATGCATGCTCCAGATAACCATATTAATATAGCTTTAAATTGACAGATAAGAATGGGATGTTTCAAGTACTACATTCCTGAAACACTGTCTGGTGCAGGCCCGTATAAAAATCGTCATAAAAATTGTGAAAATTCTAAACATTATACCCACTGTATACATCACTTATATGATACAAAGTAATGGTTTTATAAATCTAATATATTTATGAAAATGGCTTCATAATCATTCACCCAATAGAGGGTTGCTCTGAAACTAATGCCTCCTATTTTATTACATTGGCCTAACAAGTCAGAGGCAGATGCTGGTGGTATGGCAGTAGAGTTTGAATCTTCCACCAATATTCTGTTACATGATGTTGCTGTGCAAACATGGCAGTACAGGGGCAGTCTGACAAAATAGTGTCTGACGTGGAAGGTGTGCCACTGAACTCCTCCACGTGGAAAAAAATGGCACCCAATGACATTCATCATCAATTGCTGAACATGTACGGAGACCAAACAGTAGATGATAGCACAGTGAGGTGGTGGATGGTGCATTTCTGCAGGGTTGACAGCGACATGAAAGACAAGCCATGTTCCAAACACAACTGCCATATAAAAAAAATGAAGAGCATCTTGATCAGCTCATCCACACAAATTGGCTAATGGTTGTGAATATGATGAAAAACAGTGTTTTGTAGCTGAGAATTTGCTCTATCAAACAGTGTTACTGCGCTCTTTGTATCTGTTGTCGTTTCCATGGAAATAAATAGGACACATTACTTTCTGAGTGACTTGCATACATACTCTGTATCACTTTGGGAAGGACTTCTGTCAACAAATAATGCTGCAAACCTTAGATCTGGTTAACTAGTGTCAAGTAAATTGTTCTCAACTCATACAAGAGCTGGAAATACAAAGTGGTGATCGTTTCCCTTTTATTAAGAAAGCCAAATCTTCTCCTTCTTTTGCAATACCATTTCCAATTACAGTTTATTAGAAAACTACAATTTCTTCTCAAAAAGTACATCCTGAGTAATAACAGAATAAGTACATGCTTTGTATGAAACTCATATCCCACTAAATTGTTGGGAATCTTGCCAAAGGCTTGAATGAATATTTTATCCCAGATCTCTGAATTGGTGAGTACAAAGAAGCTGCTGCTTCTCTCTCTTTCACCTCCCCCACCAAAACCCTGCCATTCCAGACCATGAAAACCATGAAAGATTTTTCTGCAGTACTCCCACGAGAAGAAAGAAAACTACATTGCTTAGTTAGGCAATCAGTGCCTAATGCAGGAAAAAAAAATGCTTAAATGATGCTTTTTGGATAGTACAAGAATCTGACAGCATTCAGTATCTTACCTCAGTTAGTCATGAAAAACTAGACAGCATCCAATATTCTTAGTGTCTGCCACACCCCAAACACCAGAGAAATGGGACATTTTCATACCTGGAGCAGTGAAAACATACTCTAGGTCTGAGGAATTAAGCTTCCGTGCTAAGGAAAATAAATCAGTGTGAAAAATGAGAGTGTACATTTCCTTGACCAAAGTAAGGGCTCCAAAGGAAATTGATAATTGAGTTGTCATAGCACAGTTTTACTAGCTAGGTGGATCATAAGGGAAATTAAAAGCTGTAAAAGATCAAAAGTTAGGCTTCACTTATACTTGCAGACCTTCAAGTGGCTACCATCTGCTCCTGCACTTCTCTAGGAAGCAGAGAAAAAAGGGTAGCAGCACCTCGAGAATCTTAAATGACTGCATGGTGCCTAATCGCATCCCCCTTCCAGGGCTTTGCCTGGGCTTGGGGCCAGCTTCATGACTGGCGCAGCTGAACTGCTCCTCCTTTCTCAGTGACCCTGGGGAGCCGCCAGACAGCTCTGCAGGGTGTCCCCAGCCCAGCACAACCTTTCTTCCTGCGGTAGCTGCATTTAAGCTGAAGCTCTTACACTCAGCCTGGCCTGTGCCGCTGCCCCACCTGCACAGCAGCCGTGCCTGGCAGTGGGCCCCAGCCCACAGGATGTCTTCTGGCCAGGCCTGGAAATGATTGGCTGGCTGTATTGAACCCCGTTACCAGACCTGATGCTCCCTTACTGGCGACCGATGTTGCTGAGTCTTTCTGAGCCTTCCTCATCCCTGTCTTCTCACCCCAAGCCTGCTGATGAACAGGGCAGGGCGCTCACTGACCTAGCTGCTTGACTTGGCTGGGCCTGCTATCATGCTTATCCCCAGCTCTGTCCCACAGCCAAACTTGCCATGCCCTGACCAGGGCCTTCACACAACAGGATTTCTTCCCTCCAGCAAAGCTGTGCACTATCTAGAACTTTGTAATCATGGTTTCATTTGTATTGGTACAAAAATACAGTGAACCGCCCTGACTGGAGTCAGTTAATTAGCACTGTGACTTGACATTCCAGTTTGCCATGGGACTGAAGAGGAAGAACTGTTATCTAAATAGCTGAATAAACTTGAGAAGATAAAATTATTTAAAATATTCCAGTACCACCAAGTCATCTGCAGATAGATCCAGAATGAAAGATTCACAAACACTGAAAAAACTAAAATCTTAAAGGAAGAGAAAAACTAAAAATCTGTAGGATTTTGAGAAATCTCCCCTTTATTTGACCAAAACTGAGAGTATATTATACTGAGAATGTATAAAAATATCTTAAATATTTTCCTCGTGCCTTCATCTTCAGACTGAGAATGATGCTAGGAAAATATTTACTTAATTATATTTTTACAAATTACCACATGGTAGCAAATTAAACATCTTACTTTGACAAATGACATGAGTGAAAAGTTACAATGGCTTTACTCACACATCTTTTGCCAATATAGGTTGTGCATCCATGTGGCGCATGCCATATGGTGTTTTTCCTGAGCACTTACTACATTTTTGTTGTTTGCTGTTTCCTCTTCAAAAGTACAATACGCTGTGATCTTCATTTCCTTCTTATGCTTAGAAATGCCTTCCACACGGACTTGCTCTTTGCAGGCAGTGAGATACAGCCTATTTCCTTGGACCTCCCTCGTGTTGTTTTTCTAAGACAGATGTAACAATTACCTTTTTTAAATATCAGGGGATCTCCCCTAATCACCACACAGAGCATTGGCCAGCTCCCTCAGCTTCCTCTGATGTATTCCACCCAGTCCCTGGAGGTATTCTATCCAGTCCCTCAATACATGTGTTTCCTGTGTCTATCTCCAAAAAGGCAGGCCGAAAATCATACTTGAAAAGGCTTCTTTAAACTATTCTTAGTGACTAAGCAATTCTGCTGAAATTAATGTAAATATGTATGTAGAAAGGGAGTCTCCAATATACTGAGCTTTCCAAAGGAATTATTTAATACCTATAACTAACTTATCATAGTATACCTTGATTGGATTTATCTCCAACAATCTAGCTACGACTAAGGTGACCTTTCTATCACAAATCCATTCAAAGTACAGTTGATGAAATTATCCTTTTGTTTAGCAATAGATAACAATGTTTACACTCTTCAAGATCCTTCCTTTAGCACAAGGGAAGGTAAAGGGACAAAAAAGTGTTCCATTCTGTGTCAGAAGAAAAAAAAATATATTCCCATCTGTTCAACACCAGAACAGGGAATAAAGCCAAGAAAAGGCTCTAGATCGATACTAGAGTTTCATAAGAGGACTTTCTGGACTGTCACAAGTCCATGGGACTGGATGGGCTCCATCCTAGGGTGCTGAGGGAGTGGGTGGGGGTGATTGACGAGCCTCTCTCTGCCATCTATCAGCATTCCTGGCTATCTGGAGAGGTCCCAGAGGATTGGAGGCTTGCTGATGTGACTCCCATCTATAAGAAGGGTCATAAGGAGGATCCGGGGAACTACAGGCCTGTCAGCCTGATTTCGGTACCAGGGAAAGTTATGGAGCAAATCATCTTGGATGAGATCACACAGCATGTGCGTGGCATTCAGGGGGTCAGGCCCAGCCAGCAGGGGTTCATGAAAGGCAGGTCATGCTTGACCAACCTCATCACCTTCTATGACTGGGTGACCAGACTGGTAGACAAGGGAAAGGTTGTTGATGTAGTCTACCTAGAACTGGAATGTTCCCAGAGAGGGGCAACAAAACTGGTGAGGGGTCTGGAGCACAGGTCTTATAAGGAGCGGCTGAGGGAGCTGGGATTGTTCAGTCTGGAGAAGAGGAGGCTCAGGGGAGACCTCACTGTACTCTACAGCTTCCTGAAGGGAGGTTATGATGAAGAGGGGTTTGGCCTCTTCTCCGAGGCAACAAACAGCACCCAAAGAAATGGCCACAAGTTGTACCAGAAGAGGTTTAGATTAGACATAAGGAAAAACTTTTTCTCTCAGAGAGTGGTCAGGCACTGGAATGGAATGGGCTGCCCAGGGAGGTGGTGGAGTCACCGTCCCTGGCAGTGTTCAGGAGACATATGGATGAGGCGCTATGAGATATAGTTTAGTGGCTTGTGGTAGCAAGACTAATGGGATGACAGTTGGACTAGATGATAGTAGGTCCTTTCCAGCCTTGTGATTCTATGATTCTAAGAGAGGAGGATGGGGAGAAATGTACCACGATCCTTTGCCAGGAAGAAGACTTTTGGTTGATAAAATACCCCTTGTGTCACTAACAGCCAAGCATAACTTGCTCTAAACAACAACTACAAATGGTTTCTAATGTCTTTAGTAATAAATTGTAGCCTTACATATGTGGCATTACACCACTGATTTTCCCAACAATGCTACACTTGGCAGTAATCAAATGATGCTTGACATCTTCTCTCCAATTCCCTCCACGTTGGATACCACCCTCAAAGAACTTCATATAGCTTTAAATAATATTTCCCTTTGTAGAAATCCAATGCATGATAGTATTTTTGGAACAACACCAAATTATAATAGTTAGGCAAATGATAAACTAAGGTTGCTTTTACTGATCTGCTCTCCCCTTGTTTCTGTTCACTGAAAACAGCTACAAAACATTTTAGACGAACGGAACCCTTTGACTACTTATGCAAAAGTTCCTGTTATGTTGCCCTCCCACTTTCAGTGGCAACTAGCTGTTAGAACAGCATAACTGGACCTTCAAACTACATCTTCCAGTTGAAACTGAAAAAACAACATACATCCCAGCTTAAGCTAGGACTAAAACTCTGTGTAATACAGAAATATATAAGGAAATGACATTTGAAGTACAGCAACTATGTTCTTCACTGTACCACTAAAAGCCATTTTACAACTTGTCACCATACCTGGAATGTAGTTTAGTCTTTAAAAAAAAACCTACATAATGGAAAAATGTTCATTGAAAGTATCATTAACTATAAAGTGTACCTCTAAAGAAAGTAACCAACAAGCCCATTAGCACTATGTCCTTCAACAAATAAGTGGAAATATTTCCAATTATCAGGAAAAAGACAATTACACTAAAATAATCTAAAAACTAAATATTTAGTTTGATAATTACATTTCCCAGAAACTGTTGTTAACATAAACTGTTGATCTGATATGCTTGGAAGCATTATAGACACCACAGTTGTTGCTCCATTGCCTTTAGATGCATTGCAATTTGCATTAGCTAGTAACCAATGTGACATTAAACAATCTTGCTATTGGTAAGGGTCTTAAAACTTTTGTTTTAACTATAATCAGAAACAAGATCAAGTTATATCAACAAAAGAAGCCTTATTCAGCCTGTTCATTATAGGAATTTAAAGTCATACAAGCACTTCTCATTTTTGGCAGAGACTGGGGTCCCTAGACAAAAAAAAACAGCACAAACAGGTGGCAAATTCAAATGAATATATACCAAGTGAGTGATAAAAGATGAAAATAGCAGGTTCTTGGTTCAGCCAAGTATCCACTTTTAAAACCATTTAAACCTCAAACATTACATAAATATTTATAGGAAAGGTTAGACAGGCATAGATATAAGTTCCATGTAAATGTGGCATGTTTGAAAAGAGAGATAATTTGTCAGAGGGTGAAGGAGTAAATACTGTGCTGACCTACATTAGCAAAGAAGGGAAATGTACAGGTATCCTTGCCTTTCCCTCAGTTAATCTGACTGATTTAGATTGATTGACACCACACTTTAAAGACAAAAAGTAAAATCTAAGTTATCAAATCTTTCAAATTATCAATTTTGTCTGAGTTTTCATCCACTGAGTTTACTTCACTTGCAGCATACTAGACAAGGTAATAATTTATGATAATTATATGAAAATACACAATTAATATTCATCACCTCTCATTTCTCATCACTTTAGATGATCAGTAATGCAGAGGAAAAATGCTGTCAGATTTCTAATTGCTTTGTAATGGGCCTGAAATAGGGAAATCATTCAAGACAAACAATCTGTCACTTGTCTGTTACCTTAACTATCTATCACTTAAAAAACCCTCATTAAATACATTGCTAATGAACGACAAAAGACTGTACTCAGTGTGCCCAGATGTACCTTTTTAAACAATATTGTAAATTGCTTAAATAATTCCCAAGACGTTTTCAATCATTTGCGTGGAAATTTAATGGAAAACATATATTTTCAATGCACGTTACATCTCATTTGTTCACATCATTATGACATTTAGTCTATCATATCCCCATCTCCTGGGAGACAAAACTTTGTTTTTCTCTCTACTGTTGACAAATCTGACCCAATTGAGGCAAATTCTAGAATAACTTTACCATTCAACTCCCTGAAGCCTTTCCCATAACAAATGAACAAAAATACATTAATGTTTTAATGTCTACTTTACAAAGATTTTTTTGATCACTAGATTAAAAAAGAAGTCTAACACTGTCCAAAGTTGGACAAATTATCTCTCACAAAGAAAACAATTCTTCCCAAGAGACAGAATTCAGAATCCTCACTTAGCCCTTTCTTTGGAGTCAGTTATCTACTATAGCTCTGACAGAAAACTCCTTTGAAAAAAAAATATATATTAAAATCTTCTGGATGTATTCAGTGGGTCAGAATGAAAAAAGCAGGTCATAGGTGAGACCCCACTGGGAAATACTGTAATATTAACTGCCACGTTAACTAATAACTCCTATTAATTGTAATATAAAAAGATGGAAAAATAGAGAACAGAACTAGAAAAACATACTTGAGAGAAAACATCTACCTATGCAAGACTTAAACATGTTCAATTTGGAATAGTTATCAAAAAAAAAAAAAGAAATAATTAGTGCTAGTTTGTGTTGGTATGTTTAAAACCCTACTGTAAAGGGCAAAAGGTATATATGAATTGGTAGCAGGAAACAGAAGCCAGGCACACTGAAATTTAGGATTAAGAACAATCTTTAATAGAGAGGATGATTAGCTGATTAGCTGTTGTAATAGACTTTTGCAAGTGAGGAAATGTAATCTCTTAATATAGTCAGACAGAATAGCCCAGCAATAAATAGAAAACAGTAAGTGACTGAGTGCTTTCATTGGCATTATTCGCATGGATCCTATTTCTTCTTGGTGATAAAATGAACAGGAAAGCAGAGAAAAATATGCTTTCAGAAGAAAAAAAAAAAACCAAAAAACCACCTGAATAAAGTAAGTAAAGAGGAGAGCTAACAAACTTTTCCTGGAGTAGTACTTAGTACTAAAAACAGCAGAGCAGTGTATGCTGAAGTTAACACAGACTTAGCATATTGCTCACTTAGTTTTGTCTTGCCAGCAGAAGGGAGGAAAGCAGCAAAGCCTACAGCTGGGTTTAACTCCATACCAACTTACAGGCCAGGAGCTACCAAAAGGAAGTGGTAGGAATTTTGCCCTGCTCTTCCTCTTCCACACCAATTTGATTTCAGCAAATCTTGAAGTAACTTGATTTTGATATCTCTAGTAATGAAAGATGATCAGACTGGACTGAGCAGCAGCTGCAAAAGGCACTAAGACTAGAGAGAGTACAATAAGCTATGATTAACAATACCTCAAAACCTAACAGTGTGATTTCAGAAACGGGATAGATCGAAACACCGACGAATTGCTGACACCTCCCAAAGGGTGGGGAAGGCAGCAGAAACTTGTAAACATCGTGAACAAAACCGTCGTCAAAGACAGCACATTGTGCATTTAAAGGCTTAGTGAACTGTGAACTGAGTTTGTAGGGACAATTATTTGCAAACATTGCAAGAGATTACGAACAGTAAGATCAGAGCACCGACCTAAGCTTATATCCAAGGGAACACCCTTCTGTGCTTAGAGCTTCATTCCTTTCCCTGACCAGCAGGCGCCCGTCCCTTTGGGACAGCGCGTGCTGAGCTCGCAGGACAGAGGGGCGGGAAGGGGCGGGAAGCGCGAAGGGCGGGCCGGGGGCTCCTCGGCACCTCAGCGAACCTCTGCCCCTGTGGCCCCAGCGGGCGGGAAGGGAACGGCAGAGCGGCGCCCGAGGGACCCACGCGCCAGGAGGGCGGTGAGGTGGACACCCTCGTCCGCAGCCGGAGCGGTGATCGGACAACCTTTCCCGATCGCCCCGAGCCGCGGCCGGGCGCTGGGGGGCGGCCGGGGCCGCTACTTACGGAGCCCGCTGCCTCCTCAGCAGCGCCGTCGTCGCCATGGAGACGGCGTCGAGCTCGGCCGGCACGCCGCTTCCTGCCGGTGCTTCGCCACTGGGGCCCGGGTGGAAACACGCGAGGCCCCGCCAGGAACGCGCTCCGCTGCCCATCGCCGCGCTGAAGCGGCGGGCGGAGGTTACGTTTCCCACCGGACGAGTGATGCTGGGGCCCGGCAGGCTGCGCGGTGGGGCTGGCGGTGCGGGGCAGGTAGGTGCGTGCTGCGCCACGCAGTGCCGTGCTGTGCTGTGGGGGTCTGTCGGTCTCGCGCCGCCAACAGCCGCGGTGGGCTTTCGCGCTGCTGCTGCGCTGAGGGGGCGGTGTTGGCGGGAAGGCCGCTGCGGTGCGGAGCGGCGTGGAGGGGTTCAGCCTGAAGTGTGACGGCGCGCGCCAGAAACCGTGCTCGGTGCTGGGGGATGGGGGAGCGGGGAAGGAAGCCTTGTTGTTTCGGCAGTTAAATAAACAAGCGAACGAGAGCCTCTTCTTCCTATATTCGGGTAGCAAGTTCTTTCCCTACTGAGGCACAGCGTCACTTCCTCGAGGAAGGTCCCTGTTCAGTCGGCTGCATACATTGCTCAAAGCAGATAGCTGCACAATAGCAGCTAAAACGCGGGGTCATTCCCTAAGAGTCTGTGTGTAACTTCAGCAACAAAGCATGCATAGAGCTAAGAGAGGAAGCAGCACCGTTTTGGCACGTCCCTACCACCTGCAGGCTGTGTTACCAGCTGCTTGTATTTCCTCCCTCCTTGCTTTTCTTAACTTCCCTTTTCAAATTGTACTTAGAATTATTGCCTTCTCTTATACAGCGCTGAGCAAATCACTTCAAGGCCAGCCAGAGATGGCCTTGGAGCAGATAACAGGAAAGGACTGGTACCAAATCCTGGGTGCGCAGCCATCAGACAGCCCGGCAGAACTGAAGCGGAAGTACCAAAGGCTGGCTTTGTTAGTAAGTATGCTTCTGCTAGCTGTGCTGAGTTAAATTTTAGAAGCTAATAAAAACTGCAGCTTAGGATGCGGGAATTGAGCACACCCTCTGTAAGTTTTCAGATGACGCCAAGCTGGGGATTGTCTCAATCTCCCTGAGGGTAGGAAGGCCCTATAGATTGACCTGAATGGGATGAGGCTAGCAGAATCAAGTTCCACAAGTCCAAATGTCAGGTCCTGCACTTTGGTTACAACAAGCTCATGCAGTGCTACAGGCCTGGGGCAGAGTGGCTGGAAAGCTGTGTGGAGAAAAAGGATCTGGGGTTGTTGGTCAGTGCTTAGTTGGTCACAAGCCAGCAGTATGCCCAGGTGGCCAAGAAGGCCATTGGCATCCTGGCTTACATTAGAAAGTGCTACTAGCTGGAGCAGGGAAGTGATTGTCCGTACATACTCAGCCATGGTGAGGCTGCATCTCAATTACTGTGTTCAGCATTGGTCCTCTCACTACCAAAAAAAAAAAAAAAAAAAAAAAAAAAAGACATGGAGACCCTGGAATGCATCCAGAGAAGGGCAACAGGTATGTGAGGGGTCTGGAGCACAAGTCTTATGAGGAGCAGCTGAGGAAACAAGAACTGTTCAGTCTGGAAGGAGGATCGGGGGGAACTTGCAGCTCTCTTCACCTCCCTGGAAGGTGGTTATGATGGAGATCAGCCTCTTCTAGTAAACAGCAATAGGACAAGAGGGAATGGCTTCAAGTTGCACTAAGGGAGGTTCAGGTTGGTTATAAGAAGAAAGTTCTTCCTGATAGGCTGCAGTAGTAGGATATATAGGATGAAAATTTGTGAAAATCAATTTAGTTTTTATTTGAAGGCTTCTGGTGCGCTTTTGTAGAGTCATATTTTTAGTCATGCTTTAAGACTTCAGTGTTCATATTTCCCATCTTCGCGGTTTTCACGTCTCATAGAGCAGTCTCAGAGCTCTGTGAGATTACTTCAAGTTAACTTGGTTCCTGTTTTAAATCCCCACATAATTCAGGCTTTTTAAACAAGAGACTATTTAGCCCACCTTTAAGAGCAAAATAAGGCATATATCTTTGATACTGTTTGGTTAAAATGGCCAACTTGATAGACTTGCAGAAGTTCCAGGATAATTAAATTCCTAAACATAATGCAAAATGGCAACCTGGAGCAGAAAGTAGGTGAGTAGAACTCAGTTTTTATGTGAGTGGGTGATTTTTAGGTGGGATCTTTTAGGTGGGTGATTCTGTGACCTAGACTATTAGTATTGGCAGGGCTACAGAGAGTATATGCATGTCTAGTCTTGCTATAGTTCTAGAAGGTGAAAAATTACGTTATTGTGCAGGCTTTTCTTTAGAATCTGTGCATTTCTGGTGTAAATGGTCAGTGCTCTCTGAAAAGAGAGTGGGAAATGTTAGAGAACATTAGGATTTTTTTCCCCTTTTTTATGCTGTTTAGCTCTAGAGGGTTTTTTTTTTTTTTCCACTCTCAGTGATGTATCTGCTTTTCTGACTAAAAAGCCACACTGATGTTGCTGAGGGTGTTTTCTCCAAGGCAGATCTGCTGCTTGTCGGTTGTTGTTAGTGTATGTCTGTCACTATTAGTCTTTCTCTTCTAGTAGAGCTGCTTACGGACTTTTCTTGTTCTTATATTTTTCTTATATTCTTATATTCTATATTTCTTACATATAGAAAAATAAGAAAAACTTAATATACTTATTGATGCAGCATCTAGCACAGTCTGTTGTCTGCAAAGGCACAGTGGTAATCAATTACTTTTATGCACCCCGTAAGCCACTAGCTACAGGAATGACAGGAGACTACAATACATAGTGCATGGTTCCAGTGTGAAAGTCATTGCTGCAGATACCGTTGATCCAAGGTGTTTCATGATTTAAGAAGATGTTAGAAGCTCATGAAAGAAAAGTCTGTGGTGGCATGTTAGCACAAAAACACAGTCTCAGATCCAGAAACCAATGAGCTGTAGACTTCTGAATGCGGGTGGAAAGTATATAAGGGAGGCGTTACTACATTTTTGTCCTATCCTGATGCTATTCCCTGTCCATTATTAGTGTTGCACTCATTGGACCTCTGTAATGCTATACTGGGATGGAAAGTACTACATAATGGTGAGGTGGCAAAGTCTTTGGCTACGACAAATGAGAATGAGCCCAAATGCAGCAGCCACGGCTGTGGAAATGAAAGAAAAGAGCTCCTTACCTTTGGAAGGCCTCCAGTAGGTAGGGATCTCCAGCAAGAGATACCCTCACTTCCACTGCCAACCCTAAAATGAAGTCTGGGAATCCATCCAGGGATGGATCCTGGCTCCAGCCCTTCTGATCACTCAGGTGCATTGCATGCACCTGAGCTCCCCTGGGTTGGCCCTCCCTTCCCACCAGGTGCTCAGTCACTGCTTCAAGCTGTGACTTACCATTTCCACTACAACCTCTCATCTTACCTGCTGCATCCTGTTCACATGAAGTAATTCCCTTGCTCCCCAAATAAAGCTTGTACTTAAAGAGATCTTAGTCGTTATAGACCTCTAAGTCACAAAATGTTAAGTTATGGTTTTCTGAAGCTGCTGCTGTAGGTAGTACTAGTATTGCTGGAGGCAGAGGATGAGTCTATGTGCAGGTGCTTCAGGTGTTTTTGTATATGGTGGTGGTAGTCAATTAGCAGAGCAACTCCAGCTTAGAAAGCTAGGATGAATGGTGAGCACTGCCATGTACTGCCTGTTTAAAGATTTCTAGACAAATGTATGTGGTCAGTGCTAGCTATCTTAAAATCAAAAGGTTTATAAAGCAACTAACATCTTGTATGCAAATTGCAATTAATATGACTTCTCTTGTGGAGAATATTCTGATCTCAGATATTCATTAGCATCAAGCATAATAAATGGTGGAATTTATTTTTAAACATAACTCTGCTGTTAAATAAAAATGGCAAGTGTCTATAATTTCTTCGGATGATCTTCAGTGTTTCATTTTGAATGTTTTTTTGTCATCTGCTGTTTTGTCTGTTTGTCAACACATTGTATACTTAGCATCCTGAATGAACAGGCAGATGTAAATTTCCAAAGCTGCAAAGAATTGGAGATCTTGCCATATGTCATCTAAAAGATAACTATATTTGCAGTTATATCTCAGGACTGACTTTAACAACACGAAGTAGTAGGCAAGTAAAAAATGTTGAATTACAAGCTTGCAAGAACTATTTTGTAAGGGAAATTCTCTTTAAAACGATTACTTTGTAAACTATAATTTGTTTTTACCAATTCTAAAGGGTTGATGATGGAAATGGTTAATGAATCGTAAAAAATGAAACCATGCAAATGCACTCTTCTTGAGTGAGCATATTTACTTACCATTCTGCCATCTTTTTGTTTGCCGTACTAACTTGCTTCATTTGGACAAGTGAATGTTTAAGCAAATTATTTCACTGCAGACTCTGGATGATGTCTGTTCTGCCTGTAAGGATAGTATTAATTGGATACACAAAACAGCACAGGTTTGGCCTAAAAATAGTGATTTTTTTCTTGTTGTTATTACATTATTTCTTCTCACCATCTAAATATTTAAGTAAAAGTTAATATTTACACAGTCTCCTTTCAACCATGAAACTTAAAACTTTGTAAAATTTTTGCATGCTCATTTGTCTAGTACCTGTACCATCTTAATGCTTCTTACTGTAACAATTAATAGCAGCCAGAGGTGGCAGACTTTTGAGCATAAGACATATATGCCACTAGCAATTTGGTCATTAGGCTTTTTTAAGGAATGGAACTTACATGTATGCTGGCTTATACTTCATTGTCTTCTCTAGCACAGAGCTTCAGCCAGTGACTTCGGAAAAATATTCAGTGAGAAAGGTGTATTTTGTAACCAGCACAGCTCAGTGCCATGAATCTGTAATTGGCTGCCTTACATTCATTTCAAGGGGCTTTTTGTAGCATCAAAGATTCCGTGTTCTGGAATGAATCAAAACAGATTTTGAGAACTATTATGTTTAATGATAAAAATGTTAGTCTTTTATCTTCAGAACATACTGATATTTTTGAGATGTGATATATGTATGACCTTCTTATCCATTATACATACTGTAGTTTTAACAATAAAAATTCATAATTGGGTAAATGTTTTTATGAGAGACAATGCCCACGTCCCATTTCTGAGCGTGTATAAAACTAGCAGAAGATAAAATCAGAGTAAGAAGGAGAAATTACACAGTCTTACTGGTACAGTTTTTTACATCTTTTGGCCTAGCCTTTTGTGGTCAAGGAATGAGTTGCCAGATTGTTGGCAAGTTTTTCTGTAGCTGCTTTGCATCTGAAAGCTGCTTTTTACAGAGAATAAAGTCACCAAACGTAGAAGCTTTGTCTCACTGAGAATCAGGTGTCTGTTCCTGTTGATGCTGATGATATTATAGGATACCTTTCAACTGGAAAAAAAATTATTGTGCAGGAAAATTATATGCTGCTGTTACAATGTATGCCCTAATCTTAAAGAAAATCCATGTAATTTGAGCAGGGAGCATGCAGGAAGCTCTTATTTTTAATATGGAAAGGAAATAAAATGTGCCACTTAACACATAGTTTTACAAAGATTATCTGTTTATCAGAAGGGGTGGTGTGTGTATATAAATACAAAGGAAGTGTTAAGATGATCACTTAATCTGTTTGAAGGAGTAGAAAATTTTAAAACAAAGAGCATTAAGCATAGGTGAGAACGACTGTCAGCAGCAATAATAAGAAAGGACATTAATAGAAATTTAATTTAATGAAGCAAAATAATTTCAAGAATTGAGCTTGTGTAGAGGAAAGACAGCTATCTCTGGAGAGAAAAGATCTATTGTGTCCTATCAGATTTATGTACACATCTAAATTTTGCAATCACAAGGAAGGCAGAGGATGTCATATATTTAAAGTCAAAAAGCTGCTTGCATTATTACTGTCTTAAAGTCTATGACAAACTAAATTCAGTGGAACGATGCGCCTCCTGAGGAACTTTTCAGGCTGAGTTTAAGTTGAGAATTTGAATCTTACAAACTTCAAAATGTTTTCATTTTCATCAGAAGTCTCATAACAATAATTTTCATAGTGAAAATTATGCAGCATATGTACTGTTTTTTTTTTTTCTTAACAGCTTTGTAGCAAGCATTTTGTTTGTGTGCCTGGTTGTAGCTTGACTGAAGTTAATAATTAGAGATCGTAAAGTTTCTTGCAAAGGAATGTCTATTTGGCTCTCTGGGTAGTTTTATTTTCAGTTGTTCTTTACATCTGATTTACTGTTTATAACCTTAATAAAATACAGGTGGGTATTTTCTCAAGTTGGAACTTGAAGAATTGGTTGTTAACTTATAAAAGTATTTAACAGAGCCTCATTGTTCAGTAAACACCTAGTTCAGACAGCTTGATTGGGTGGCTCATGGTCATGCCAATATTCCTGCTGCTTTTTCAAATCTGACAGCATTTGTTTAACTCAGCTATGGTTTTTTGTTGGTTTTTTTTTTTCTTCTTTTCTACATTAGAGGTCTTAGTGGTATTCAGTATTAAGTCTGAAGAACAGATATTTTCACCCTGTCAGTGATCACATTGCAGAAATGGTGAACTGTTATTAATCTGAATGGTGTCCCAGATTCATTGCATGTATCACAATGGTACTTAAAAGCCAAGCATTCTGGAGATGCATGATGCCACTGTATGCAGATACAGACTGCCACGTCCAAGCAGTCCAAGCAGAAGCTATTGCTTGCTTAGTTGGAGTGGTGGGAGAGGTAATGTTGGCTGCAGTTGGTCCTTGGGCATCACCTGCTCACATTAGGATACTGACCAGGAAAACTGTTAGCCCACGTTTGGTTGGGCAGCTGGCTAATCAAATGAAATGCAGTGATTAACCAACTGATGGGTCAGCATGCAAATGGAAGATGCACACTGGCCACATCTCTTACAGGGAAAGGCTGAGAAAGGTGTCCTGACTTTGCAGCAGTGAGAGGTCATGGATATAGATGGAGAGAGACGGGAATTGGATGTAGTGAAGTACCATAGCAGGAACAGGGGAATGTGACAATATTGGTAAGTACTGCTTGCAGTACTCATTTTTCAGGGTGAGAATTCAGCATGCCGCAGCTTATGTGAAGCAGTGCCTCATTTTTTATTACTTTAATGTCATTTATCCTCACTAAAGGAATTTGATACCTCTCTTGACTGATTTGTACATTTGTTTCATAGAATCAGAGAATGGCCTGGGTTCAACAGGACCTCAAAGATCATCTAGTTTCAACCCCCCTGCTATGTGCAGGGTCACCAACCACCAGACCAGGCTGCTCAGAGCCACATCCAGCCTGGCCCTGAATGCCTTCAGGGATGGGGCATCCACAACCTCCTTGGGCAACCTGTTCCAGTGTATCACCACCCTCTGTGTGAAAAACTTCTTCCTAATATCTAACTTAAACCTCCCCTGTCTCAGTTTAAAACCATCTGCCCTTGTCCTAGCACTGTCAACCCATGTAAACAGTCATTCCCCCTCCTGTTTATATGCTCCCTTCAAGCATGGAAAGGCCACAATGAGGTCCCCCGAGAGCCTTCTCTTCTCCAAGCTAAAGAAGCCCAGTTCCCTCAACCTTTCCTTATAAGGTGCTCCAGCCCTCTCATCATCTTAGTGGCCTCCTCTGGACCCACTCTAAGAGCTCCATGTATGTACTTTCTGTACTGGGGGCCCCAGGCCTGGATGCAGTACTCCAGATGGGGCCTCACAAGAGCTGAGTAGAGGGGCACAATCACCTCCCTCTCCCTGCTGGCCACCTGTTTTTTAATGCAGCCCAGAACACTGTTGGCCTTCCGGGCTGCAAGCGCATACTGCTGGCTCATGTCCAGCTTCTTGTCCACCAGGACCCCCACGTCCTTCTCTGTAGGGCTGCTCTTGGTTCCTAAGTTGTTGATCATGACAATATATTAAAAATAGAATCCAAATATGTAATATAACTATTATGGAAATTTGTAAGAGCAACACATTATTTTTTTCTTTTAACTTTAAACACTTTTAAAGTCAGAAAAGCAGCCAAGAGGGCAAAGCACGTTTTGGGATGCATTAAACACAGCATAGGCACCTGGTCAAAAGAGGTGATTGTCCCACTGTATTCAGTGTTGGTGTGTCCTCATCATGAGTACTATGTACAGCCCTTGGCTCCTCAATACAAAGAGGAGATTAAGGACCTCTGAAGTGCCCAGAGGAAGCACCAGAGCTGGTGACAGGGCTGGAGGCGTGAGCTGTGAGGACAGGGTGAGGGCAGGAACTGCAGTTGTCCAGTCTAGAGAAGAGCAGGCTGAGAGGTGACCACCTCGCTCCCTGCAGCAACCTGAGGAGATGAAGCAGAGGGAAGTGCTGGGCTCTGCCACTGGGAACTGATGGCAGGACGGGAACAGCGCAGAGCTGCCGTGGGAGGGTCAGGCTGGGTGTTAGGAAACATTTCTGGACCATGAGGGTGGTCAGACACTGGAATAGACTTCCTAGTGAGGTGGTTGATACCCTGTGCCTGTCAATGTTCAAGGGGCATTCAGATAATGCCCTCAGTAACATGCTGTAATTTTTGGTTAGCCTGGAAGTGATCGGACAGCTGGACTTAGTGGTGTTTGAAAGGCTCTTCCAAGTGAACTATTCTAAGTGTGCTCTGAATGTGTTAGCTGCCCCATCCTTCCTGTTTTGTCTCCTTACCTCAGTTGATCACGGCTACTTTCTTGCCTCCCATTCAGCCCAAATGGTCAGCAGACATGAGTTTACTTGAACTGATTTGCTACAGAAGTGAATTCTATACGTAAAGGGCTGTCTTTAGGACACTTTTTAGATAGCTTATGTTATTATAGTAGGAAAGTCCAAGTCAAGCTTTTTTTCTATAGTCTTGTCGCTCATTTGGATATTTTACCCCAATCTTTTACTTTTCACTATGTTGAAGTATCATTTCAAAGCTGAAAAATCAATAGTGAGATATTTTAAAAACCTACCCTTTATTATTTCTGCCAGTAAATTCTCATTAACAAAAAAATTCAGAGTCTATGTTGCTTATTTTTGACCTAAAAATGCCCATTGTCAAAGAAGCTAAAGATGAACAAGCCTGAGCAGGATCTTAGCTATGTTTTTTTTTCTTTTCTTGACATTAAGTGAAACATTATCTAGGTAGGTGTTTTGAGGAGAGGCTGATCAAGAACTCTTCTTTCAAGAGGCAGCCATCTTCTTGCCAGCAATCCAGTAGTAATTCCTACTACTACAGAAAAGCAATGCAAAATGCGGGTTTGGTACTATTCTCTCAGTGTATCTATTCCTTATTGAAACTCAAGCGAAGCAAACCTTGGATTATTCCTTTACAGTTGCTGATCTATTCTGGATAATGATTTTACCTTTTCATCTACACCTCTGACTATTCTTTCATAAAATGTGGGAATTCTGTAAAGACTAAGACTGTATAGCTTATTAAATAGAAATGGTAAAAAGATCAATAGTAAATTCTGTGGAGTGATTCCCTTGAGTCATCTGCAAAATGTCATTTCAGTAGTTATGAGGATACGCTGTAAAAACCATTTCCTTATTACAAATGAAGAAATTTTCCAATCTTTACTAACATCAACTTATAAGTTAAATTAACACCAAACTGTTAAACATTCCAGATACAGTAACTTGAAGAAAGCACTCGGTGAGAGTAAATCCAATCCAAGCTAGATTTTATGTGGCTTTTTGGATAGTCTGGAATTGTTTGATCACCATGGCCATAACATTTTCAAATAACTGAAAGCTGAATCTTTATGTTGCAGTGATATCTGTGAAATAATGGAGTGTTCGTGTCTTCAGGGATAAGCATAGCATACTTCATGGCCTCTGATTTTAAGTATTGAGACTTCTCGTGAAGTTTTAGACATCTTCAGTGTTGACTAAGATATGAAATAAACAACATCACTTGGATGTTGTTTATTAATGGTATCTTTCAGGTTAAGCTGTCTCCTAAAAAAGTAGGATGTATCTTCATGGATGTTTCATACGGATATTTTCTAATTCTGTTAATGTTTAGCTTTTCATGTCTGTTTTAAAAGTTGTAATTTGATTGGTGCCTAACCTGTCATTTTGAGATCATAGATGGCTTCAAATACCAGTGATAGGGAAAGCCGAAATAAATATTTAAACAAAAACTTTAGAAGTGTTATGCAAATGTTGCAATTATGTCCACTAATATATAAGCTAGTCATTTGTTTGTCAAGCTTCAATTTCCACAGTGACTTCTGAAACTGAAGTGCTGTAGAGACTTAAATTATTTTGGAATCCATGTGATAAGCATAATATTTAAATCTGACCTCTTCTATGTGTCTGTCTGTTGAGGCATTCCAAATGAATTTGAAAATTAGTGGTACTCTTTGATTTGGAGTACTGGCTTACTGATGGCTACTGTCTAGCTGTCGTCAGAGAGTGGAACAAATTCACAAGCTGCTTTGTGCTCAGCAGTTTTTAAGCAGTTGCCAGGTATGAAAGTTTGTTGGCTTCCTAGGCTGTAGCAAAGTCTTCATCTTGCAAGTAACTGTGTCAGCTGAAGACACTACCTGTCTGTCTCTGCCCTTCTGCCAGACAGTACTTAGCCACGAAATAGCATCCTGTGGGCTTTCCTTCATCCACTACCAGTGCCTGTCACCTGGAGAAGTTCCTGCCCGTTTTTTTCAGTGTTTTAAGCAGCTCTAATTTTTATAATACAAGATTTTCCTTTTGCTTCATATGAGAAACATATTTGTCCAAACTAGTTTTCTGAACTTTTGTGTAACTGGCATTACCGTTTGATTAGAGCCATGTTAACTTACAACAACTGTTACTTAATCTGACATTCAGTAGTGTAAATTGTGAGCAAAAAGGGTCAGAAATTTTATAAAGAACTTCTAAAATTCCTTTTGTATCTTTACCTTTATACTCCTGAAAGTTTTAAAATGTTTTGTTTCTTCCCTTCCCTTACTATTTTTTGCTTATTTTATTGCCTTACTTTCTCCTGTGTTGTAGTATAGTTCCCAAAAGTGTTTTAAGTGGCTTGTGAGGCTCTTGGGTGGCACTTCACAGCAAAGTAAGGAGCTGTGGTAGCAGAAAAAAGGGAAAGAGAAGCTGTTTAGTCTAACGTCCTGCTTTCTGGTAGCTATTGCTTCTGTTTTCTTTCTTCTTTTTTTATACTTTCATTAAGAAAGTTAATCATTGTTTCTGTTTATACAGTAGCAGTTGTGGGGTTTTTTTCCTCAATAAAAACTGTTGATTTTGCATATCATTTCTAATGTCAACTTTGTTCTAGAGCTGAAATATGAGCAATGTGAGTAGTTGATAAGAAAGTGATGTGAGGTAATTACACGCTGTTTTGTTGGACTCTTCTCGGGCTAATGGGGTTATATTTTTTCCAAGATGGAGAAATAGCAGGGCTGAAAGGACTAAGAGTTTATTTTTTAGGTTTTTCTGAGACAAGCTAGTTACTGCTGCAGCAGAACTATGCTCCATTTCCCTTGCCAATGCAGTATGTTATTTTTCTTGTCATGAGAAAGTTTCTAAACAAGAATCTGAAGTTAGGTGATTTTCCAGGGGGAGCTGGAATGTTTTAAAGTAGAAGACTCACAGACTGTTAGCTTTACTTACAGTGAATCTCTATTTTCTTTCTTAAGAACACTTAAGAGTGTAAGTTCATAACAGTAGTAACAGTAGTATTGTGATCCTGCAGGACAATAAAAGCAGTTGCATTATAAAAGGATTTCTGTTATACATTATAGAATCTCTACATTTTAGTAATTGGTGATGAGCAGCTCCATAGTGTGAGACTAGCTCTGCAGTCACAGGACTTTGCAAGAAGCATTGAATTGAAAATGACTGTTTCCATGGAAGTTGAAATTTACGTCTATAAAATATAGTGAAAATCACATTGCCAATTCTGCTACTATTGCAGCTAAATGCAAAAGCCAAGCGTGGAAAAGATGGGGATTTTGGCTGCAAACACTAAGTGTAGAGGAGAAAAAACACATTTTCACATCTTTCTGATGTCTCTCAGCTCAGGTTCCTGCCTAACTTGACAAAATAAAGATTTTCAAGTGTATAATAGTACCATTCAGCACCTTCGTCAGAAATTGTGGTTGTCAACCTGTGTAATTTAAATGTGAAAGATGTAGTGGTGAATTTCTTGGCTAATCAGAGAGAGGGTAGCTGAAGTTTAATGTATGCTTAAGAGCATTTTAAGCAGAAAATGTGGATTAGCCTTAAAAGAAAAAAAAAAAGGCAAATTAATGAGACTAGGACAGCGTAATTTATTCTAAGATTTTATTTTATGTTTTTAATTGTACTGTTGGGGACTCAGTAATTTTCAAGAATTGGCAGCAGTGAATTGATTGTATAAAACTGAGTTTTTACTGTGCTGTATGTCAGTTCTGTGGTCTGCATAACTGTTCCGTACTGCTGTGTACGTTTAATAATAGCTTTTAAAATTCTCTTTATTTTTAAAATGAACTTAGTTGGGATATTTGTGGGTGTTTTCGTTTAAAGTAGTCACTGGGTAATAAATAATTAAAATCTTACAGAAAGCTCTCTTTTTCCTTCCTTGTGTTCTACTGATGATTATTTTCCAGAAATGCCTTGAGTCACAGCAAATATCTCCTTGTAGCAACAGCTACAGCAGCAATAATGTCTGAAATATTTCTATTCTGATGGTTCTTATTTAACCTACATGAACTTTGAGGTCTGTTGTGCTGGATGCTGCATACAGAAGTGGTTATCGGTGTTCAGAAAGTGTTGTAAAGATGGATTATGCTTGCAAAACATAACAGCAGTTGAATATTAGGTAGGGAGCTCAGATGGATAGTTGCCTAACAATTTTGGATTATAGCAGACTGTAGGAGGAAGAAAAGAGAAGAATGGATACAATTTTCACCTTCTGGTTGATGCTCTAGTTGAGCAATACTAGAAAACTACAGTAGAACAGGTAAGGCATAAGGAGAAAATCCCTATGAGAAAGAATCATCCTGGAGTGGACAGTGGAGGCTGGAAGCAGCAGAGCAAATCAATAACCAGATCAGGTAGGAAAAGGCTAAAGTTGTGAAAAAGCTAAAAGTTTGTTTGTTTTGGGTGGAAGAAAAAGGAAGAGGAGATGGATTGGATTAATGAATCAAGAAAATAAATTCCTTGCTCTTTTGTCAAGCTGTCTTTGGGTAGACATCCTTTGGGGGAATTTTAATCCACTTCTGTATGAAAAGATTGAATGTCACAAGGAACGCTTCACTTTGTTTCTCTTCTTTACAAGTGGAAAAAACAGGCTCCTTCCATGTTCCCTGCTAACTTCTGCCAATTGAGTGAACATGATGAAAAGATTGATTGTGGGCTAGGAAAGCAAGTTTAAGACCTGGAATCGTTCTTTTCATTGAAGTGAACAAGTTTCACGTTTCAGAGAGAGTGTTTTGTTGCAAAATCACTCAAATAAGAAAAGTACTTTCAATGTAATTTTGTTTTGTGCTGTTTTAGCATGAGACCACACCTCTCTTTTTTCCTTTCCAAATACTTGCTGGTTGAAGCTTTTCAAGGCTGAATTGTGCTACTATCTTCTCAGTTACCAACAGCTTACGTGTATATAAACAAGTGTGGACTCTGATCAAGTGAATGCACTTGTACTTCTTTATGTGGGTATGCTAATTAAATAAATGTATTACATCCCTGGTATTTTTACAGATAAAACATTTGAACCTCATATTTAGCCCACTTAACATTCACCTTGCATGTTAGTCTTTGTATACAAGAGAGGATATGATCACATCAGTTCAATTACAAAGCCTGTAGGGGAAGAACTGGGAAGAATGTACTTACAAATGATTGTAAACTTTGTTTTCTTTCGTCTCCATTTTTCATAATGCTACTGTAATGCAGAGACAATGAAATGTTTTTGGTGTAACCTTCTAGTAAGCATTAGGTGGCAGTAGTGTGTTGTATTTGGCAACTGCTTTGCCGTTTGTTTTTTACCTCCTGCAGTTTTTATTGCAGTCTAATAAGTGGAGAATACAGGCATATTATTTCTTGCAGTTTTTTTTATAAAATACCATTTGATATTCTGACTTTATGGGGCTGTAAGGGCAGCTGTTGTTTGGGCTCTGAGATACATAGGTGAGGTCAGCTTACTCTAGTTTCCGCATAGTATTCCTTACTTTTTTTGTAGTAGACAGTATTTACTGCAAATGATCTGATTAGGTGTATGCCATTAATGGCCGTGCGTATTTATTTTTGCAGTCTTTATCTTTTCATACGTTGGAGCCATTTCTGAGGTTAATATAACCTGTTAGATGAAGTACGTTATTTTATAGTTGTGTTTTTCATTTATTTTTTAAGAGGTTGAAGAAAATGTTGGTAGGACCATAATTAACTTTTCATCACAGTGTTTTTATTGTCACTCCAGATCCTGCAGAAATACAGTTACCTTGTGACCTTTTAGAGGTGTTTTTTTCCCTTCTCCTTATCCTTCTTTTCCACAAGTAAAGAAGCTCAAGGAGTTTGGAAGGGGTGTTGCGTTGTATTAATTTGGCAGGGTGATCAATTAATAGAAGAAGAGCAAGAATGTGTTGACAGAACATGCTATCTAATTAGTACCTGATGAACCATATAGGCCACAGAGCACAGCGCTTCAGGATGACTGCTATATGGGACCTTTATATGCAAAATAAACCTGTAGAAAAACTAAAAGAATGTTTGAGCATAGTTCCAGTGAGGGAAATTTCCCAATTTTCTGTTTTTCTGATGAAAACTTTCACTTTTCACTGGTATCTTGGGGAAGGGTGAGTGCTTGACACACCATAGCAATTCAAAGTATCAAGCCTTTGTTTTGCATATGGCTTCTTAAAAATCATGGAGCCTTTCATTTGCTTAGGTCTTTTTTTTTTAATTTAAGAGGTGAACTGCAAATTATGGGACTAGATGAAATGAATATTTAAAATAAAAGCGTGCAGTTTTCCTTCCTGCTTTTTGGAGCAGTGCCTGATGGCTCACGTGATACAGTGGCAAGTGAAATTACTTTAAAAGCAGGTAGCACCTCAAGGCTTTAAGGCTCTACCCTGCTTTTCTAGTATGTGTTTGAAATAGTTCTTTAGTTGAAAATTAAGTGGTTTTCTCTTGAAAGACTCAAAGTGCCTTTCCATCACGGCCAGACTTACTTGGCTATTGGGAGTAAGTTTCTTCTGTTCTTGTTTATAAATATATCAATAATTAATTCCTACTGTTCATTCAGAAATTCTCTCTCCTGTTGTGATAGGAGGAAAGTTTAATATCTACACGTTTAAACCATCTTTTCAAAATTAATTCATTTTTCCCTCCAGCTTAAGTTTCTCTGTTCTACTGAAATAAGCCAATTCCTGTTTTAGAATAATTTTTTGAATAAATCACTTAAATCTTTGCAAAATATGGAAGTGTTCTTTAATCGTGACCCAATTTAATGGTTTCAGACAGTGAAGTTCCAAAATGGCTTCTTTCTGTGACCTTTCAGTGAGTGCCACAGGGTGAGGGCTGCGTGTATGCTACGTTTTTTCTTGCTCAACACAGGTGGCTGAGACGTGTGTTTTTCTTAAACTTAGTTACTCACAATTTCAAATTCCAATTTAATAAACCTCTGCATCGTTAAATCTTACTGTGCTCTGACTTGAATCCATTGGAGTTTGAATTCCACAAGAGTTCAGTCTTAAAGGCCAGCGTGCATCCTTTCTAGTCACTATGTCATGCCTATAACCAGAGTTTGGAGATTGTTTGGAGTTAGTGTTCTTGATTGCTCACATACAGTGTAGGTGATACTGAATACACATGTTAGTTCTATTATGTGCTGATAAGGATTTGTGGCTTGATCTATTCAGTGTGGCAATGTATGTAAAAGTAACAGAAGTGTGAACTTTGAACGTATTATGTAGTTCCTGGCATGTTTCAGTTGCATTAATATGTTTCCTTTTTTTTTTTTTTTTTGTGCTGTGTCCAGCTTTATATTTTGGTGCTCTGTAAATTGCTCTGGAACTTTCAAAATGTATGGTATAATTTAATCAGAAATATTCTGATGAGCCTTGTGATGACACAGTATGGAACTGGAAATTTGCAGCTTTGCTGGGGAGTGGGGTGAAGGAGAGGAACCACTCTCTCGAGGTCTGGGGCTTTGACCAGCCACACTTCAAACTGCCTAACAAACATCTTAAGTAAGGTACCCTTTGTCAAAAACCTGAAGTCAGTGTGACCTTGCCACACAAGCAAGATTTTTCCACTAGCTATCACATTAATCTCTTATGTTCACACTTCATGGTAAGAGACTTTCAGATAGGCTCGTCTGAATGAAGTATTAGCAGCAACAAAACTCTTCCAGTTTCCAAATCAAATTGCAGAAAGAGAGATGCTGCACCGAGCTTAATTGTCCAAACTTGATTCCAAAGCTGTGGGAATCATATCAAGATTGAACACTGACTTTTTGTGAAAAGAAAAAATGACAAGTCGAATACCCATCTACAGGATGTCAGCCTGCTGTATTATTTGATTCCTGACGTGATTTAGAAGAGTTGTTGATTTCTTATATGTTTATAGATGTGGCCTAAGCACTGTGGTCATGTGGCCAGATTAAGGAATCTTGTTTTAAGAACTGTGAATTCTTTCTAAGAAGTCTGTCCACACAGTCTGTAAATAGTTTGAGAAATGGATGCAGTTGTATCACACAGTCCAGCACTTCCTTAAAAGTTAAAACCTCTTGATTTCTGTGAGCATTTGGTCAGATCTACACAGATTTGGTTGTTGGTTTAAATCTAGCCAAGGCTGGTGGTGTCTTAATTGCTACCACAGAGCAGCCATTTGGCCTGTGTGAGATGAATGTTGTCAGAGTACCTTCTGCAAGGCGGACATTCATCCACTGGGAATGTATCAAGAAAGTTTTCATTAATTGGTCCCTTTGTTGGCATTTGTGGCAGAGCAGCCAAAATCTGAGTATGAACAGACACTCTATGTTGGGGGCGAGATTTATTGGCAAGTCTCAGTACAAAAACTGGTATTTACTACATACATTGTAAGCAGGAGCAGAAGACTTTCCTCTTAAGAACAATCTGCCATTAAATGTACTCTATTTTTTTCTTAAGACACAGAAATGTAGCAAGAATTTACAGACTACAGTGTGAGATTAAGAATATTAAACAGATCTGTCCTATGTAATGTTGACTGTCTTGCAGCTTTCTTTTAGCATAATGTGAAGTGTTATGATGAGCTCTGTAGTCTACAGACAAATTTACATGGACCTATGAATACTTCTGTCAGATGGGAGCACTGACAGTTTGTGTCCTGACCTCGTTAGCTTAACCTGTAGATAACAACAGTCACAGTTAATAATGCATAAAGAGTGTATGAGAAAATTTTTTAAACTTAGTTGGCAATTTTGATATGTTCATGTTATCTCGTGCACATTGTTCTTCTGTTGAAATTCTTGCACTTTGCTGTATTGCAAGAGGTGTACATACTAGTAATTATTTCTGTATTTTGGCTTTTAGTGCAACACTCCTGATTGTTGCTGAACTTGGAACAGAACGAGACAGTTCGTGTTAGGCTTTCTATTATGTTTATACATATTACCTTTAAAATTTTAGGGTTTATTCTGTGGAATAAAAAAAAAAAAGTCTGATATTAACTAAATAAATAGTCATATTGACATTGAGAGAGAGTTCGGACTCTGAAATTTGAATATATTGGCTGATATATAGATTGATCATCCTCCCATTCCCTTCCCTCCTCCCCCCCTCCACTTCCTCCTTCCAAATACTGATGATGAGATTTTAAAAAGGTTTGGTAATCTTTACAATTCCAGTTAGTAGTCAAAATCTTGTTCTGTTGGATTCCAATCTGTGGATCTGGAATTTGAAAATAATGGCATTTTTTTTATCTGAGCAATGTAACATCCAACTGCTGTGTCCACTTATATTCATTTAACTCTCCCATCATTGGAATGGACATAGATGGTGTGTACTACTGTTATCTCATCGAACCCAGCGCTAATCCACGATGACTTTCACTCTTGCATAGTTAATCCAGCCAGCTCTTTACATGCATTTCTCAACTATTACCTCTTCTGTTTGCAATTTTAATTCAATTCTGTCATTCACAAAAAATGGTAGCTTCACCAGATACCAAGCAATGCTCCATCTGTAAAGTTTGGGTTGAGCTCCTCCTGATCGTTATCACTTGACTTTGACCACTGCTTATTTTTTTATACAAATGCAGATCTTTTTCCATGTTCCAGGAAATACTGTAGTTGTACTGTGTGTCATGTACACTGTGGCTTTCTGTTACATTTATGGTAATAAAAAGAGAGAGAATACCCACCGCAACAAAACCAAACAATTCATACTTTGCTAGACCTCTTATTTCTGGGTGCATTATGTTGAACAAATACTGTCAGGCTGTAAATTTGTCATAGCTACTACTGTATGTCTAAGATGGGAAAAATGGGAGAAGGATGCTAAGAGATACCACGTTAACTTTAGATGTTAATACTCCATCACTGACCCATATTTAGTCATTAGATGTAGTTCCTGCAAAATTGCCTGGGCATTTGAATTCATGTAAGTAATCTCTTTAAAATCTTTTGACTTTATTCACTTAAGAACTTCAGGCAAATCTCTAGCCTTGTATCTATAAATATAGATACACATCCCTACCAAAATAAAGCATGAATTTAAGACATACCAATTTAACTGAGCAAAGTAAAAGTTCTTAGTTATCTATTAAATACATAGTAACAAATTAAAGCACTTTTCCATAATTTAAATAAAAATCTGATAGTAGTAATAGTAGAAGATAAAGCCTTCTGTTTTGATGTATGGAACTGGGGATGTGGTGCATCTTTGAACTTTAAAATGAATATCCTTTTTGGACAAAGTAATCATGGTAATGTAGTAAGTAACAAATGTGAAGAAATAGTAATTTTTAACCTTTTCTGAACATCACCCTTTTAATTTGTCATATAGAAAGGTACTTATGAATGAAAGTTTGACTATATTTTGCAGTGTAGTTATCATGTATTCCATAGTTTAGCAAGAGACTACAGTCTAGCATAAAACCTATGGCTGTGTGCTTCATCCCTCCCAGTAAATCATCGTGTTAAGCTGCTTCTCCCTGGGCACTGTAAATTTCTTTTGAAGAGTAAGTTCATTAGCACCAATAAGGAATGTACATTAAATTGATTTAACTAAAAATTTTCTGCTTGCTAATTTGAATTTGATTAAAATCAATCAATCCCATTACTTTTATTACATGAAGTTAAGTAACTTGTACAAGTGCTAGGAGGATAGGGACCTTTGTGTGTCACCTGTGTTGCTTGATTTGCACAACCAAAACTCAGCCACTATCTTAGTTTCCCATCTCGTGTAATGAGAGTTCTAAAGCTCTGTTCATATGGTTATTCAGATACAGTGTCATTACAGTTATTGACCAGGTGGTCTTCATTAACTTCCATGTGGTTCAGGGATTAATTTTTCAACTCTTAAAGTGCAAAATGGACCAAACTTCACAGAGTATAAAGTAGGCAGAAATAAAGACTGTAGCAGTTGACTGTGCTATATATAGCATGTTTTGGGTTCTTTCTATAAATGATGTGGGTGAAAACCATGCATGTTTGGGAATTGTTTAACTTGTTTATGATTACTGTAATGCAAAAGCAAATGTTGCAACTACTGATCTGAAGACACTGGCTAATAATGTAAGGCAATGCACTTATCAGCTGCAAGAATCAATAAGAAGTTAGTAGACAAGTAGTTTACAAGCCCATATCAATATATGATTGATGGAGTAATTTTTGGAGACAGTCTACAAATTAATTATTTTGTAAACAAAACAGTATTAACCCTGCTGAGAAAAAAAAAAAAAAAGCTTTGTTTTTATTCTGTGATAGATATTGAAGGCAGTAGATGATCATAATTAAATAAAATTACTAAGATCTTCCATGAACTAAATCTAAACATTTGGATATTTAGATCTAAACTACGAGCTGAACTATATCTGTTTCAGAGTCATTTGCCAGGGGAAATTACTCACTGCACCCAAACTGCAGGAATGTACAATTTGATGTATATTAACAATAAGACAGTTCAGTAACACCATGTAGCTGTATTAGAAAGGTAAACTAATGGTACTGGAATTACACGAGGCTAAATTTGTGTTAGGCTGCTTTTCTGTTTCTCTGCCGCACCAGAAATTTGACTGAATCTTCAACAGATGATGTTTAATGTGTGTGGTTTTCATATGAGCTGACTTTGAAGTCGATGTTCTTTCAATTGTTCTCAGCAGTTTTAAAAACTAAGGAAACAAATCAAAAAAACTGAACCCTTACAGAAAGAGCGTGAGTCCACAAGTGCTATCCACCATGGGACACTTAAACAGGGCAGTAAGCAATATTGTATATGTGTATAATGTTTTTCTGACAGTTAAAAGGTCACATTATACATTTCCATTAGTTTAACACCATTGCTACAAAGCATCATGTACTGTAAAGCAATATCAATTTCACATAGTCTTCAGCAATAAAAATCAGCTGGCAAACCACTTCAAGCAGTGGTTTGAAAAGGAAAGTTAGATTCCATCTTTCTCCCTCCTCCGTCAGTCTCAGGAAGACATCCTGATTTGTTTTTATAAAGTTCTATTAAGTAGTAACATGTTAGTAAAAGTTATTGCCGGGTTCAGAAAGAAAACTGTCCAAAAGTAAACACATGAATGATCAGCAAAAAGCTATATTTATGGAAATATTGTTCCTTCAAAAAAACTATGCATACATAGCAAGAAAGATAAATATAGCCTAAGTGCAGTAATACAGCTGAAAATAGTGCTCAAGTGGCAAGTATGAATGACAGGAAGATAATTGGCACAAATTTTGAGAAGAGATATTGTAGGAGATGTTGGTAGGCACTAACGTTTTGAGTAAGAACTTACAACTGGACATACAGAAGGAGAGATGAGCCATAGTTCTGTTTGTGTAGGAGGAGACAAGTCGAGTAGAAAACAGGCTTGTCTGTTTTCATCATACAGCTTGTACGTGTTCACAGCTGAGATTAACCTAGAAATAAAGCTGAATGGGAGGAGGAGATCAGAAACATACATCAGATTTAACCTTCCTCAGAACAAAACTCCTGGCTGGTGTTGAGGCAGCTCCTCTGAAGGGTAAACTGGAGAGGTAAAAGAACTGGAAGCATGAATATGGCAACTAAGAATGGAAGAAGATGCCACAAAAGAGTTTGATTCAAGTCTGAAGCATTGACAGAGGACATTAAGAGTACTCTGCATAAACAGCAGATATTAGTGGTTTGGTTGAACGTTTGGCAGTGTTCTCTGTGGTTGGTTCTGATCTGCCTGAGTAGGGTCTAAAATGGCTGGAAAAGAGGACACCTCCTTTGTTACCTTACAGGTGAAAGAAGACTGTGTGGGTAGCTGAATCATGAATGGATTCTTGCTTCAAAGGAAAGTATTCTTGTATTTTGATCCACAAGCTGGACAGCAGGAAAAGGGAGTCAGTGAGAACAGGTCCAAAACAAATTCAAATGAAAGAGAAAATAAAAGGTGCAAAAGTGAAAGAGCAGAAGTTTGAGGATTTTTCTTAGTGTAGAGGGAAAGGCTAAGTGTATCAGATGGTAACAGAGTAATAGCTCCAAGGAGGAGAAAATTCTTTCAGAAAGCATGAAGATTTAATCAGTAAATCCCCCGCAATGTAGTTACTAATTCTATAAGAAAGAAAAGCTGAAGGATGAACCTGAAGAGTAATGAATCCTAACACTTCCTTCATTTAAGAAATGAGCACAATAGCCTTTTCTGCATTCATTATTATTTTTCGAGAGTATTTTTATGACACTTCCAAAAATATTTTTCAGTCCATCAGTTTTGGTGTAGCAAAGGAAAAGCGTAACCAGTTTGGTGGGGGTGCTTTCCCAAGTGTTCTTGGCAGGGGGGAAGCTGGTGATCCTAGTGCTGTTTTGGGCAACCAGTCATCTGTAAGAGACTGAGAGAGAAGGTGCGGTCTTGTGGCCTATCCAAACGCACAATAATAAGAGCAGTGGTTTTGTGGTGCTGCTATTCAACTGTAGCTAATTAAGTCTCAGTGGCACAAAGTCTGGTACAGCACTCCTTGAGTAGACCTATCTAGAAACGTCAAAAATTCTTTTGCATGTAAACTTGTAGGGGAGCGTTCACTGCATCATTCAAGTGCAATAACATATGTGGCAGTCATACGAGTTTTTTTTTTATAGGTACTGTAATTAACCCTAAAATATTTGGGCTGAATCAATTTTAAATAATAGCATCTGGATTTTTAGAATAATTCATTAATATTTTTTAGCTAAAATATTGCTTTGAGGAATAACTGCAGAATACCTACAGACATATTTTTAAAATATCATTGCTAAAAGCAAATCAGGTAAGCCTTTAACGTGAACTATTTTGCCTCGTATGCTTATTAAGCACTGGTTAAAAAAGAAGACCTTCCACACATGTGATATACAATCGACTGTCAATTAAAATACAATTGGAAAAGCCATGGTTTCAGAAAACTGGATTTGAAAAACAATGCTTTTAAATAGCTTTAACAACACAACTTGATGTATGACATCAGAAGCCTGAATTTAGAGCCTACCAACTAAAGGTATAATTACTCATTTTCTAATTGGCTATTTAGAATACTAAATATAATTACCTTCTTTTTGTCCATTTGTTTTTGCTTTTCTGTGCCTTAGAATTCTGTCATCTTCAGCTAGGGAGGTAGAGTGGGGATATCTGTAAGTAAACTCTCAGAGCACAACTGCTTCAGTCATACTTCCAGCAAGTTGCAAGACAATGTTTAGTCATGAATGCAGAGGTAACTTCAAGTGTGCTTTCCATGTGGTAGGCCAAAAGTACACATTTGTGTGCACATTTTGTACGTGAGCTTGCAGGTTGCAAGTACTCTCGGTTGTATATGGAAGAGATATATGGAAAAAAGTTGAAGATGAGCGTTTTGCTCTTTGGTACACTTTGTTGAATTATGGCCTGGCACAGATAATACCCATCAGTGCAAACAAAAGTTACCATCTGTTAGTGCCCAAATGGACTCCTTTCAGATTTTGAATCTTATAAAGCACAGAGTGTATCACTATTCTTGTCTTTCTGTATTTAATTATAAAGTAAACCA
Source organism: Gallus gallus (assembly GCF_016699485.2). Taxonomy (NCBI): domain Eukaryota; kingdom Metazoa; phylum Chordata; class Aves; order Galliformes; family Phasianidae; genus Gallus; species Gallus gallus. Next base: position 5,217,136 of record NC_052536.1, read on the forward strand.
ATGGAATTCAGTTAATCAGAATTCTACTGAAACACTTGTATAAGAGATTTTCCAAGGCTGAGAAAGCATTTGTTGTACAATTCAGGGCCCAAACTGATGTCAGCATAAGGGGCAGAAGTTAAAGCTCTAGAATAAGGTTATCTTGAGGTGAGTTAGACATACAGGAAGGTGGTGCTTTGAGGATTACTTGTCAGTAGACATTTGAACTAAAAAGAAGACAGAATACTTTGTTCAGAACCAGCAGTTACAAATGGTTTATAAAGTGATACCGTTTCAATTATTATTGCCTATAAGATGTAGGCTTTCTTGCAGTCATGTCCTTGAATAACCATTTCTTAACTAAAATGACATACATTTTGTAGCCAGTGATCCATGACTTTAAATATTTGGAAGGGCTGCTGATTCACTGAACTGGAAGAAATTAAAGATGTTGAGGCATATTTTCAAAAGTAGAATTACATGCTTTATAAATTACATTTGATCATGTATATTCTTTTTACTGTTTGAAATAATGTTTAAAAAGCCCACATATGTGCAACACATTATTCAGTTTATCTGTAGTAGCGTTAACTAAATGTTGGTAGTGTTGCTGAAATCAGCTACGTGTAATTTTACGAAGATGTTAGCACCTACATCTCCTCTTGCTCCTGTGTTAGAGTCCTCTGCATGTACCTATTTCTGTTCGTAGTAGTCATTCTCTCTCTAGGTAAATTGTCCATAAGACCAATGATTCCATCAGCAAATTAGCCAGAAAATGCCGTCCAGTGCACATGGTGACATTTGTGCCACTGGTGATTTGGTTGCCATTTCAGTGGTCTAATTAAATTGGCAGTTTTCTGTTGTGCCCAGAATCATTGCCTCCCTTCCTTTGGCACCTTAGCTCGTACCTTCTCCTTTTTTTTCCCTGTCCTTTTAGCGGAATATCAAATGCAGTATTGATTGTTCCTCTTCCACCCCTTCTCTTTTCCACTCCCCTCAACTTTTTTAATCTTTTTTTTTTTTTTTTTTTTTTTGATTGGCAGTATCATCCAGACAAACAGAAGGCAGATGTGCCAGCAGGAGAAGTGGAGGAGCGTGTGCAGAGGTTCATCGAAATTGATCAAGCGTGGAAAATTCTAGGGAATGAAGAGACAAAAAAAGAGTATGACCTGCAGCAGCGTGGTAGGTTCCTGCCAAGGAGTGCTGTAGTGGCAGCAGCTCTTTAAATAAGCAGGGTCTGGGAGTAGTAGTGAGATGGTATTTAAAATGCTGTTTGTTGCTGAACCAAATGTTTCTTTCACTCTTGTCCTACTTTCAAATGTGGATCCATTATTTATAGCTTTTGCTGCACATACATTAGCTAGTGAAAACACTGAATTACCTCCAACAAAACATTAGGTGGCGTTGTTCCTAATAATCTGAATATGGAATTTATACTAATTATAGACCTTATCCCTTTTTATTTTATTAAGGCAGCTTCACTAAGTGTTCTTCATTTATTTATTTTTTAATTTAAGTCCCATACTACATTTCATTGCAGTATTTTAGATGCAGGCATTATTTAGTTTGTATCCGGTGTTCGATGTGTATGGTATGTAAGCACTTCAGAATCATTAAGGCACATTCTTTCTGGCTGTTTAAGGTAGCTTTCATAATTCGTCTGCATTCTAAATTAGTCTAAAGCAAGTTTATAAATAATATTCCGATATAACACATTAACTAGGCAGCTCTAGCATGCATTTCTTTTTATACCTCTCAGAAAATAGCTTCTTAAAACAGTGACAGGCTGTTGTGAGAAAGAAAGGGGGGAAATGTAGGTCAGGTCTGTCACACATGGGCTACCATTACATGAAGTGATAGGCTGTCTTTCTGCTCTGGCCTCGGGATAGGAGTCCCTCAGCCTTCCATTAGAACCTTCAATAAATGTATATCCACCCTACATGTTAATGGGGGGAGTCAATAATAGTGTATTGCCTGTGGGGAAAACACTCAGTCGCACTCTGCAGTAACACACTCTGGTCCAGCATTGACGTGTAGCCACCACCACTTCTGAATGTGTCTGATAAAAGCCCACTGTCTCTGCAGCTTGTTATTGAATTGTCTTCCATTGTACATTGGCACACCATCAGACCTTTCTCTCTTGTGCTGATTTTTAACTCCCCTGCCGCTGCGGATACCAGAACTTTGAGAAACAAAGGCTTAGTCATTCTGGTAGATATGCATCACTGCAGGATAAAAAGAGTGATATATAATTGTATATGCCCAGTATGAATTCTCTAGTTAAATAATCCTGTATTTCAGGCTTTGTGTGGGTTTTGAAAAGAGGGTGGAAGGGGTTAAAGAAGAAAAAAAAATGAATAAATATTTAAGAAGAAAGGAAAAAATTGATCTTGTGCTAATTTCTTATGTAAACAGTATTGAGATCCATCCTAAATAACTTATCTCTATCTTATTTTTCAAATGTCTGGTGTGGAGCCAGAACAGGAATTTCTGCGCTCCTTGTACTGTACTTGAAGTATCAGCTGTGTCTCCCATTTTCATTAATTATATGTGCACAGAAAAAAATGAAATTTTAAAGATTAAGCTGCACGTTTTTCTTATAGGTAGCCAATTTTACTTAAACTTCAAACACAGCGAGTTTCAGATTTACTTGTATCAGGTAAATCTATTAACTAAGGGGAATTACAAGAAGATTTAATAAAGTACTTGGTTTTCCCATGGTATTTAAGGACATTTCTGTACATAACATTTTATTTTACAGTACTTTGGAGGTTCTCTGTGTTTACAGAGATTCCTCTGATCTAGATGAGTTACTCTAAAAGCCACCTCAGTGTTTTGTCATCGTTTTTTTTTTAAGAGCAAATAAAGACAACAATTTCTTTGCACGGGTATTTGGTAATGGTGAGGAAATAGGATGGGCACATTTCAGTATAGAGCGTCCTATTCAAAAAGAACACAGCGTTTCAAACTAAGCCAAACACATAACATACATGTGCAGTGTTGATGCGTTCTTTGTAGCATGCTCCCTAGCAGCGAAATGACAATGAAATAAAATCCAGTTCTTTGAATGCCTGTCAAGTTGCTTCTGAAGTCATGATTCTAGACAAATTCGTAGACGCTGCTGTAAAGGCTCACAGAAACAAAGGCACTGAGACAGCAGCTAAGGGGAACAGTGATGAGAGAGATAATATAGCAAGTTAGTAAAACTGCAAAGCCTAGGAAGCAGAATCTGAAGGATGCCATTATGCATGTGTGTATGGCTGCCAGTCAGGAAGAAGTCACCTGCACTGTAGTCTTTTTCCCATAGCAGGTATTGCTGCTGTGTATGTACTTTATTGTGTTACATTAAATCACTGCTAATTACTTAGCTTAGGTATTCAGTGGCCTCAGAAGTTCTCAGAAGCTTGAATACTATGGAGTCCATGGCTTTTTGTGCTTGTGGGTTTTTGTAGTTGTTGTTGTTGATTTGTTTTTTTAAGTCTTTGAAAATAACAAGTAAATATGCTTTTATATTTTAATACTGCTTTTCTCTGAAATCATCATAATGATCTTTGGGGGTTGGAATAAAAGCTGCATCACAGTTTACCTATTAGCAATGGACTTCTTTCCTCAACAGATTTTCTCCTTAGCAACTTTCCATTATTTATTTGGTATTCTATTTAGAAAAGAGGAATATATATTTAAAATCAAATCTGAAAAGCTTTTTGGTGAGTTTAGGTTGCAAACAACTTGTTCTGCAGTTTTCATAGTAAAGTCATTCGAGCCTTCATGCTTATGTCACAGTTTGAAAGCACAGAAAACTCAAGAGGCTCACTGAGATTGGAAAGGACCTTCATAGGCCATCTAGATCAATCTCAAAGCTGGCACAGATCAGTTGCTCAAACCTTCTCCAGTCTATTTTTGATTTCTCCAAGGATAGGGATTCCACAGCTTGTTTTTAACCAAGTTAAATGGAAGGGCTCCTTGCATCTTGTGTCACTTGCTTAGCATCCTTCGAAGAGCAGTTCCCACTAAGCACTTACAGACAATGAGATGCAAAACCTGTTCTTGGCTTCTGTTTGTATGCTTTGTCTCAACCCTTGACCATATTGGTAGGCGACTGGAGTTATTTCTGTATGTCAGTGCTTTTGACTGGGAAGCCTCAAACTGGACACAAGGCAACAGATGTCATCTCAGAAGTGTCGAGAAGAGAAAACAGATAACAAAAACAACTCCCTAAAGATGTTGGATGAGCTTAGCAGTGCCCTGCTAACTTGTACTGAGCCTGTTGTCCACTAGAATCCCAAGGTCATCTCCTGGAAAACTGCTTATTGGCCAGCTGTCTCACAGAGAACTGTTGCATTTGGATATTCCAGCCCAAAAGCAGGACTTCATCTTTGGTGTTCCTGACAGCCCTTTTCTGAATACAGAAAAGGGCTGTCCCTTTTCTGAAAGGTCCCTTTGAAGAAGGGGGATTTTTTTAGTTGTTTCCTGTTACGAAAATTTCTTCTTAAAAAGCACTTAAACCAAAACTAAGCTTTTCACATGGCCATGAATTAGAGCCTTTAGCATGCCAGCTCATACTTCTAAGTGCCAGAACTATACATCCATCTCTAGCCATGGATTTTATGGCTGTATGGAACACAAGCCTTCTACCCCAGCTCCTTGGAGTACAAGTGGAGCAGTAGTTTATTATTTTCTCTTAAAAAAGCTATGTCTTTTGTTTGAAAAAAATTTAACATAGCTTTTTATAATTTCAAATTAAAGCATGCTTATTTTAAAGTATGTAAGAGCCTCAAACTTCAGCAATTATTCAAAAAATAAATAGACTATAAGGAGAAAAAAATAAAAGAAAATTCTGTGAATATCCAGGGTTTGGGTACTGTCACAATAATATTGATTGACAATACATATCTTGAACTTTGGTAATTGTAAGTGTTTATCTTGTTTTTTAAAGAAAAAAAGTCAATGCTAAGAATATACAACGGTTAGAAAAAATGTTCTGGTATTATGACCATCTTTACTATTACCATAAATTGTTAAAGGGGTTAAATTTCCATTTACTGCTTGCAACCTCTTTCCTAAAACTCAGCCTTAAATAGACCAAGAAATATTTATTGTATCCTCAAGTAAAACTTAAATACCTTTCCTCTTTTACAATTTCTGAATGACCCAGCAAGGGCTCTAGTAAAGCTTTACTGAACCAAGCCGCTAATAGTTATTTAATGTTGTTCTGTAGCCTGAAAGAATCTCAGTAGATTTTTCCTTTTAATCTCTTTGAATTGCAGGCTCATAAACCTCTCTGATGAGCCTGCCAGTGTTTTCTTAGATCCTGCAGTTGAGACAATGGAGCTGCAGAATCCTTTCACCTCTTGTTGTCAGACAAATCCAATAGATGGCAAAGCCAGGCAGGCTGTACTACTTGTGAATTAAAATTTGTTTTCCAAGTTAGGAAAGATAATTCAAGTCTTAGCAGTTACCCATAGCCAGGAATGCTTCTGAAAGTGCAGCTCTGTACACAAAGTTCTACAGATTGAGCATACGTTGCATGTAAGTAAAGCTACCGAGTATAACTCAGTGCTGGTAAGGATACCATTCTTAAGTAACCTCCTCTCACTGATTTACTTCAGAGAAGCATAAGAGATGTGGCTGTAAGATACATAATAATCCTGTAGCTGAAACAAGGAACACAAGGAACATAAGGACACTCTGTGAAACCACTAGGTTATAGTTCTGGTTCTAAGCTCCCCAACTCATATTGAGCTGTGCTTCTACGTTAGAATAATTAGCCAATGCTGTTTGTGCTGTCTTGAGGTATTTTACATTTGACAGTATACTGAATAGGAGAATAAGGGAAATAAAACAGCTTTGTTCAACCCTGGAGAATAAGTTTCTCCAGTTCTGATGCAGACAAGCAAATAATTGCAGCATATAAAACTGAGAGAAATCACTGGGTTATGTGTTAAGATTGGAGACTCAAGCCAGTTGAGAGTCCTAATTGAAAATTAACATCTTTTTGAGATACCAGTGAGTCTACTCAGGTTCGGGCATCACAGTAGGAATAACAATTTCAGCTCAGGCAGGGAATTGTACAAGCAATGAATTGTACCTGCTGATGTTTAAAATACACCATTGTGTTTTGAAGAGTAAGGTAGCAGCAACCAGATGATGGTGTTCCACGGTAAAGAAAGAAATACTCCATTATCTGATCAGGTAAAGATTGGAGACGTAATTTTTCTGGAATATTACTGGAATGCTTAGGAATAAATACACGTCTGAAGGAACAATAGAATAAGTGGTGTTAAGATTGCAGTTCTGTTGGGTTCCAATCATCAGCACCTGGGACGTTCTTGAATTACAATCACTATCCCAAATTAAACATTCCGTTTCATTTGAAACCAAGTTTTGTGTAGTACTTCTCCAAAGTTACAACATTTTACTATCCAAATCATATCATTTGAATTCCATCTCTCCTGTACGTAAGAAATTCCTTCTCTGTAATTTTACTTTCTGTAGAAAGCAGTTGATGACACTGTTTTATCACAAAGTTGTGTTAGTAAATTAGAAAACCCACTTAAAGCTCACTATCAAAGAGAAGGAATTTTCTTGATAACAACCTGATTTAAACATGAAATATGCACGAAGCTACTGAGCCTTGCCAAAGCTAAGACATTTCTGTGAATATGCTGAAGGTCAGCTTTCAGGCATTCCTGGTTCTTTAAAGCAAGAAACAGCAGCATTTGTGGAGTTGGAATTTCCATGCGTCAGGCAGCATTTGGGAGGTTTTGTGCAGTAACTTCTGTTTGTTTTTAATAATACCTTTTATGGTTTTGGTGGTAGCTGAACAAAATCTGACACTGTCAACTTGGTGTGAACTCAGCACATTAAATGTACATCTGCTGATAGATTTGTATTTATATCGAACAGTTCGCATCTGACACTTTGAATTGTACTTCACCCTTCTTCCTTTCGTGCTGCACTCAATGCTGGATGAATCTAGGGGATCAAACAGCAGTAATCTCACACGTACAGACTAGAATTGATGTTCTTTCTGTATTAAGAATTTCTCTATTGTAGAAGAGCACTTGGCTCCTAAAGCTGTTTTTCATTTATCTTTTGCTTGGAATATCATTTTGGAGGAATCATAGCGTTTTTCTAACAGTTTTGTGCTTACTGGGATGTTTCTCTTTGGCTTCACCTTTCAAAAGAAGAACAGGTTATGCAGAGAAATAGTGAAAACCTGACTAGCTGTGGTCCTGGGGTAACCTACTCTAGCTGGCCCTGCCAGTGTTAAGAAGTGTTAATTTACAAGGAAGAATTAACAGCTTGTATGTTATCTGAGCTGAGCATCTGTCACTATTTTCTTTATAGAAGATAATCTGACAAAAGAATGGCCATTACATGCGCAGATTTATCTTGAGGATATGTCCTGGAATGAAGGTATGAGTGCTTTCCTGTTCTTAGTGCCTTTCATTGTCACATAAAACATTTTCCATCTTTTTCTGCATCTTATACCTTTCCTCTCTTTTTTTTTTTTTAATATATATTTTCCTCAGATTTAGTTATTCTGTTCTGTGATTACTTGCTATTCTTCCATTTCTCTGCTAGTTCCTGTCAATCCTGCCTTCCAAGAGTCGGCTGAAGCCCTTTTCGAGCACTGTTGAGTTGAATTGGCACTTGACTTTGTGATACTTACTTTGCATTCTCTCACTTTCCTCCCTCCCCATCCCCGCCTCCAGCTCTCCCTTTGTTTGGGCACAGACCATTTTTTCACCTCTCTCTCTCTTTTTAGAATATAATTGATTTTAGTTTTCTGGATTCTCCCAGAATTTCTCAAGCATCTTACTGCACTTTTTATGATGGTAGAATGCATTTTTTAAATACACGCTTTCCCACCTAAGAATGTGTTACTTTTCTCCTTAAAAACCTAGTCCAGGTTTTATAATTTAATTGCTTTTTAGAGTAGTAGCTGATTTTAAGTTATTATTTTTTTAAAGCTAGGGATGGGGAAAACCTCAACTGCTTTTTCTTTTGTTTCTTTCCCGAGTTAGCAGTCTGTTTTGGAACCTTGACCTGTCATTTGTATGACAAACACTCCTTAGTTTGTTCTCAATTGCAGTCTAAAGAAGTTGGTGCTTTGTCAGAATCAGGGTCTCTTTTGGAGGTATTCAGTGATGCAGTCCTTACGTATCTCTGTTTCACTGATAAGCACCTTTTTATTATTTGTTCTTTTAAAGAGACTACACTGACTCTGGCTGTGTTGCATTAAGTGTCTCTCACAGTCATAGAAGCAAGAACATAGCGTAAGGGTTGACATTCACAGTCCAGCAGTGAGAGGTCACACACAAATCATGTTTTGTTTTCAAGAGGAGCTCTGCAAAATTATAATCCAAAATAAATTCCCGATTCATCCTGAGCACTAAAGGTTTTTTTTTCGTTTTCTTTTTTTGGCAGATGAACAATGTTACACTCTGTCATGCCGATGTGGTGGGTGTTATGCTGTCTCCAAGAGCGAAAGCAAAGATGTATCTTTGGTCTGTTGCGACACATGTTCACTGGTTACTGAGATCCTTCACTGACTGCTCCAGACCAGCACGCTGAGTTACAGACTTCCAAAACACTGGACACACAGGATAGCATCTCACCGGACAAACAGGACAACAGGGATGCTCCAAGAACAAGCTCAGTCTGTCTTAAGAGAGCAAAATGTTAGTAAATGGGCATGTTTCCCAAAGACACAGTACCTCTTCTTTTTGCTCGTCAACCAAAGAGCAATTTATAAAAAACTTCCAGAACCCAACACTAAGCTCTGTACACCTGGACTGTATCTAAACGACCTTTCTTTCCCAGCAAACAACAGAGTAGCTTCTTTCAGTCTCTGTCTCTTATCGAATGCAGCTTTGGCCCAACCTCTTAAGTTAAATCCTTTTAAAGGCTCAGATGACAAAAATTTAATCAGGAGGCATACGTGTGAGAACGCTTTGAAGATAACAAAGAGTCAGGTGTATTAATGGGAAATGGGAATTGTAACAATCAGAAGGATCAACACCGCGGAAGGGTGATACAAGAGGTGTAATGATAAAGGGACTAACACAATAGAAAGGTGTTACAAGGGAAGGGAAAAAGACTGCTCGCTCGTCTGCAAAGATCTAGGCTCACAAGGATAAACTCCACAAAGGAGGGATCTCCAGAAAGAGAACCTTCCTCAGTGGCAATCAACCCATAAAAGATGTCTAAGAGAGGAGCAGCCAGGCTCCACCCCTTCCAGTCATACAGCTGAATTCCCTTCACCTGTGCTCCCAGAGCTGATCAGGTCCTTTCCCCAGGTGCTCAATCAGGTTCAGGCTGTGACTCAACAGTTCCCATACAGGAGTATTTAATATTTCGATGCTAAGTATTTAAATTAGTTTCTCCTATATTCTCAAGAAGGACCTGACCCCTAGAAAAAGGTGGCAGAGGTTTGTAGCTGGGTGTTTCTCCTGGTACAAAGTAGGAGGTACAGTGCTCGTTCACCAACACTGCATCTACATTAACTTTTCAGCTTAGAGCCAGGAGTACGGTGTTCAATCGACTCCATCCATCATCTGAACAAATACAGACTTCATTCCTTATATGACTCCTCCTGGGCATACAGTCCACTGGGTCAAAGTGGAGCTAGTTTGAGGAAAATCCTACAAAACACATATGAGTAAATGGGTGTCAGATCCACAAGCTTTTCATTAGCTACTTGCTAATGCAGGTATAGCCTATGTGTGGCTCTAGCTGTATGACAGTGCAACAGTGCATTGCCTTCTTCATCACTTGTTAACAGGCAGTGTTAACTTTGTCTTCTAGTAAAATTCAAAACCTTCTGAATAAATCCAAACACTTACTGTAAACAGCCAGAGGAAACAAAGTAAGAGGCATATCACTGTTGATGATGACAGCAGTGTATCGTTCCCACTTTTAAGTTAGATATAATTGCAGAAAGAAGAGACATCCTTGCCAAGTAACACTTGTGTTTATTCTGAATAAAAATAGTTCCATTGATTTCAGTAGAAAATATTACACAAGCTGGCAATAGTCATTTAATTCTTTCAATCATCAAGAAATCTATGGCCATTGGGGCTTGCACGTAGAAATCCAAAGTCATTCAGAGGCCATATCTGTAAAATAATGAGATTTTTATCACAACTCAAAGTTCGGTACTTTCATTTGTTATTGTTCTAAGTTTTCATAAACCGAATCAATTTTATAACACAAGGATTGAAACTTCTCACCTGTATGAGAAAAGTATACGGTATACGAGGAGAAATCCTAATTCTGTAGTGGCTGAAGACAACATTAATTAATATACAGCATACCTTCCTATGGAGAGCCTCCCAAAGCACAATATTTTTTTTTTAGCCTTGGAAAGAAATACATTCCTAGAAAATATCTTCTAATTTCAACTTTTTCTAGCTCTGTAAGCCTCTTAACTTAAAAGACATGGTATATATATTTGATTCATCTAGGAGAAGAAAATGCCATGAACATTACCTCTCCGTGAAAGTATTTCTGTGAGGTACACGTTTGTATTTTTAAGATGAGCATCTGAAATACACTGAAGCTTGAAAAAAGAATTCCATGGGCTGACAGGTAAGCTTATACCATGCAAAGAGGCACAGAGGGGTGGAGCGTCTGCCATCAGGAAGTGCTTTCAACCAAAGGACCCCTCTGAGAATGTGACAATGGGAAAGAGCGCAGATCAGAATCAGGTACTAGCACAAGTGTCAGAGTGATGCTCACAAGAAGGAACTTAGCTGTTCATAGATGTTTATACAGGAACACTTTGTCTGAATAGTCACTAATTACATGTAGGCTGGCTGGTCTTGGATGCAAAAAAGGTAATGTGAAATCAAGAATAGTCTTTTACAGTGTCTCCCCTGACTGCCTCTCTTTTCACTACATGTTCTTTCAAAGATAGCACTAGGAGATCAGCAGAAGGAAGGCAGTGAGGCGATGCTGAAGAATGAATGTCCTGTTGTGGCTCTAACCCATTAAAATCTCACAGCCCCTGCTCAAATGAAGCGACCTAAACACAGAAAGATGATATGCTATCTTGTTCCAAAAACATCTGTTAGTATGATGTTTATCTTGTTCATCTTTCCTTCTAATTTGATCTTAAGAAAGGTATGCAGTCACCTTCCAGGAAGAGCAAGTTCCTCTTCAATTGAATTTATGGAACATCCACAGCACAGGAGGAGCCTTGCCGCTTTCTGCATGAATTTAAAAAGTATTTTTCTTTCTGCTTGCAAGGGGGAGCACAGTGCCAAGGTTCAGTACCTCAGTGTCTGTGACTTGTCCCCAATATTACTTACTACTGCAATTACAGAAGAGGCAAAGGCAGGTGAGAATGAGAGACTGAGAGGGAAGGAACAGCATCAACTTACTATTAGACTGAGACAGTGCACTACTGGAAGCTTGGATGCACTTGCATCCATCAGACCCCTTCTAGCACTGTGGTAAGTTGCAACAACTCAATTGGATTGCACCTAGGCCCTTGAGAAAATACAAGGATGAGTTATTCCCTGGATGTGAAGTTCTCTGGATCTGAAAAAGGCTCAAAGCTCTGTTGAACAAGTATCTTTGAACATACATGTCTTTTTCAAGCACATGCAGCTAGGGAAGAGCACGAGGAGCATCTGCTGACAAACAGAAATACATGTCTCTACATGCATCCTAACCAGCGAGCTAATTTAAGTTCCACGGAAGTAGAGAGCGTTATGAAACAGTAACAGAAGGCTGTCTGTGATTTTGGCTAGAAGTAAAGCCATACAATTCGAAGTTTTGCAGAAAGACCTATTCTGGCTGCAGGCTGGCTGTCACGTCCTTGTTTGGCCTCAGAGCAGACAGGAGTAAAAAGAGGTAGGAATATTCCATATTACAAGTCCATCTGAGTAAAGGCCCAGAGGAGAGAAGCCATTCACTACTATACAGATATAATTTCAGGCAACTTAAATCACACCTTCTGCAACTTGACTTGCTTTCAGTGACAGTAATCAGAAGTGTTTTAAATATTATCTGATGATATGGTTACAAATTCATCACAGCAATCGTAGTGGTTGATTTAGAACGAAAATGATGGTTTACCTAGTTTGCATGCAGGAGAGAATCTGAGAAACATTGCTTCCAGTTGGAAAGGAGGAACAAGCATTCTGTGTGAAACAAAGACATGCCACTGCGTGTAATAATTTCCAACAGAAGCTGACTCTGACTTGTTGGTTCGAACTGGCTAGTCCAATTAGTGGCTATTTCCTTTTCCCCTCTTTGGTTTGGCCAACATAAATCTGATCTGATGGATGGGGCATAAATGGGGATAACTAGCTCTTTTGAAGATACTCGGCAAGTCTAGCTCTGACATGAAGCGTACGTCCAGGGAATGCATGGGCTATCCTGTGTAGGACAGGAAGAAGCATGAGTTCTGCCAAAGAAGGGAGTCCTCCCCTCGGTGGGGTTTTACTGAAAATGCAGCTATTTACCTTTCAGCGCCCTTTTTATGCAGTGAGCTTAACTATCAGACCTGCAATTGATATGCTGGCGAGAAGGAAACAGGACAAATGCATTCAAGAATCATTACTTCCCTCTGAGTTAAAACCTGGTGCACCAACACTGAGAACCATAGGTCTAAGCTTCATAGATAAACATTAATTCTTTCCACTGTAAGGTAAATCAAATGAAGCTTCTCAAGACAGTAAGAGATTTTTCATGATGCCGAACGTTTAGCAGACTATGTTTTCTTGGCCAGTGGTCTGCTAATCAACTACGACCATGTGGAACAGCTATATTCTGTTTTACTGTACTTTTACTGGCCTTTTACTGTAATGATCAATGGCAACATACAATAGGTAGATCACTGTAGTCTGATGTGGATCACCATAAACAACTCAAACTATAAACAGACATCTGAAGAATAAACTCATTCTTGCTTAAATCTCATTAAAATGTTAATAATCACTAGCCTATTCACGCCACATAATAACTGTCATAAAAATGTTTAAAAAGAAGAAAATGATTTTTAATCAAGTTTCAACTGATTGCATACTCTTTTTAAAGAGGTAATATCCTGGAGTTCTAAAGTACTTCAGTATGGAACATCTGTAGAGTAAGTTCCATTCATTTCACAAGGTGAAATTGAATGCTATATTGACTGCTTCCTCAACTTAGAATTCAGACATGTCACCTCACTTCAAGTCTCTCAGACATCTTGCGTGGTGGCACACCGATCTATTGCTGTGGAGGGATAATGTGAAAAATTATGGCTGTCCACAGACATAGGTTAATAATATAGCCATTATTTACTATTAGTCTCCTTCATGTAGTTAACACCACTTTTTCTAAACTAGCACATCAGTTGGAGATTATTTACTCTGTGGCGAATACCAGATTCCCATTAAAAGGTTGGTCAGTATATTAGCATCATCTGTATTCTGACAGTTAATAATCCAAGCTCAAACTTTATTAATAAAAGTAGCCTTATTTAGAATCATTTTTAGCTCTGGGGTACGTGACAAGGCAAACAGTGCAGAGAAGGAAGAAGGAACCCTCAAAAAACACCAGGGAAGAGCTCCAAGCAAATGCTGTCTATAAAGAACACAGGTCAGACAAAATCTAATGGTGGTTGTGACTGTTTAATAAGCAGTCAGAGACCATGGCCAGGAACTGCAACATTGGTTTGCATTTTTTTGCTCGTTTTTTTTTTTGAAAGGTCCTACGTTGTGTTCATAAAAACTGTAAATATTTCTAATTCAACCAAGTTTTGTGTACGTAATCTTCCCCGCACACAGAATATAACACAAACTGTACACTTGTGGTGGTTGTGCAATATATGGAGAATAGCTTTCAAAACCATTCTTAATTGCTCTGAATGATACCACTTGAAATCTGGCTTTTGTAAAGCCAGCGCATAAGTCTATGTGGCACAGTCTCCCTCACTTCTTCCATTAAAATTCGTATGGTGAGGAAATTGTCTTAGTTTATTCTTTTTGGTAAATGACTAAATTAATAATGCAGACGATATGAAAAGGTAGTTTAGTGCGAAACAAAGCTTTAGAATTGCTGAAACAGACGAAGGAGGAGCCATGTAGGTTTATACAATATTCAAGTTTTTTTGTTTTTTTTTTTTGTTTTTTTATAAAGAAGTGAAGGATGATTGCAGTAGCACAGATTTGACTTCACTGTTGAAGCTTTTTCACAGAGTTAGCAAGGCTACTCCATAAGTCTGAGTTCTGTATGCAGGTCCCAGAACCTCCATCTTTGGTTTTTCCATTACGGAGCTACATTTCTCAAGTTACAACAACACAGAAGTAGGAAGCTGCCCTTCACCGTTTTGCAAAAGCAAAAATCACATTGAGGATGGAGTCTACTTTTCATGCAGCAGTGTGTGTATATTTGTATACAGTTTGGTTTTGCTTGCAAAATAATTCAGTCAGTTCTTAAAGGCAGCGACTGCTCAAAGAATGATTCTCAAAAAACAAATCCTTGCTCAAGAATTCCCACCAAACCTCAAAACTGTTACCTTATCCTCTTACAGCAAGTGCCCAATGCGTTTGAGCTCTCCTTCACATTTGCTTTGGCCAGACACTTAAGGCGGCAAGTTTTAATGCCCAACAAACATGCATTACACATATATTAATGTAAGTATTTTAGGTACTATAAATACCTTAAAACAAATGCGTCCTCTTATCAGTCCATAAGGAACAGGCCCATAGCACCTGGAATCTGTAGAATTCCTCAGATTATCACCTTCTAACCAAACGTGTCCTTTAGGCACCTATAATTAAGCAGGATTGAATTGAAATGTAAAGAGAAAACAGAATAGACAGGTATTACGTATTGTTTGCCTTATACTGCCTAATTTCTGCTTTCTGTATTTCATGACTGTCTAATAAACTAATTTTTATTTTATCTAATAAGACACAGAGCCAGATTTGGAGGGATGAGAGGGAGTGCTCTAAAGTATCTCTTCTATCATGTGCTCAAAAAACAATGGTTTGCAACAAAAAATCCAAAATGAAGATGTAAGAGGTTAGACCAATGTGACAGGGTCATTAATTTAATAGACTTCAAAAGAGGTCATTAGGATGTTGACTGAAAATCTGCCCTCCTGTCGCAGTAACAGCATGAACAGGGCAGCCACACACTCATCAACATCCTGGGGCCAGCACCAAGGCTAGACCTGTTAGTAGATTCATGATGAACTAACTGGTAATTGATTGTGACATCAATTACGAATAATCTCATCATTTTATCGGAGTAGGCTTGTCAAAGTTCTAATTAAGATCACAGTTCATTCTATGTGCAGGCAGAATCCACAACACATTATATTGCAATAATGATGATCACAAAACAGCAAATCCCTTTTTATAATTTGAAAATTAATGATGGTGACCTTATACTATATGACAAAGACCTTTCATTGCCTATATATATTATGCCTTAACTACATTACATACCATAGATGAATGGTATTCAGTGACTGACTTGGTGACAAAATGAGAAATAGCAACATAGCTATACTAGTTAGCTAGATAAAAGTACAAAGCTTCCTTAAGTGAAAAAGTCACTATTATTTGTCTTAAACTAAGATTTCTGCTTGGAATATATGACCCTATTTTGACTTTCATAGAAAACACTTTAGATATAGATAACCTCTTAAAAGTCACCAAATGAAATATTTAGTACTTGTTTTTCTAATCTTTCTAGAATTCTACAGCAGCCTGAAAAATTAAAAGTAGCAACACGTTCCCAATCTAGATAGTATTTGACCTTAAAGATAACGGACCTTTTTCCAAAACCAAATGCGTACATGAAATGTTACTATGCCCAGAATTTAGAGCAAAATACAGAGAAACAAGACTTTTAAAAATCACAGATCTCAAGCAAAACAGTCTGAGTACTATAAACATTAACATTTTAGAAAGGAGACCTACAGTCTCTTAAATACAGTCATCCACATATGCAGAATTTTAGGATAACAGACTGAAAAGACTGAAATACCACTGTAGTAAAGCCTGGATGTAAACCATTAAGACTAAAACCAAGTCCCTTAGGTAAGTGTTTGAGGAAAACACAGGTGAAGTGCAGTCAGTGGTACTTGTCTGGCCAGGGAACACTAGCAATCTTATCTCTAAATAGGCCCTTTTTTTTTTGGCTCTTTGCTTAGTCGTGTTCCTGCCCGCCTAGGAGCTGAGGGTGGCAACCTACCTGGTGGTCCCTTTGTTGAGCTGTGGCAAATGCTTAATGTACAGACTGAGAACCAGTAGTCTAGCTTGTCTCCAACAGTGACATAAACAGATGCTAACCAAGGAAAGCGTATGCGAGCCTGTCCATTTCAGAAACCACTTCCCCTTTTCTATCACAGCAGACCCTGCTGAAGAGTCCGTTCCCTTCTTTCTTACAGCCCTTCCTTTGCTATCTCCTCCCAGCCATTCCCCTCTATTCCTCTCATGTCTGGGATAGGTGCCTCAGGCATGTCAGAGGGTAAATCCCTGCCTACTTGCTTTAGAATCTGTATGTGGAGCTGCTGACCAGGAATGCTGAAGCCTTTTTGAAACCTCCTGCTGCTGTCTTCTTCCACCATCACCTGCATAAAGGACTGCCTTATTCTTTTGTTTGTTTAAACTGATCTGACCTCCTGTTAGGTTTATCAGGTTCTTTACTCATTCCACATTCAGCTTGCCCACCACCTGTGTTATTTGGTAGGCTTATCAAATTGCTGGCATGTGCACAAGAGAGTTTTGTCTAGGAAGGCCAAGTGGTTTCAGCAAGATGGCTCCTCCCGCTGTCAGTGCTGGAGCTGGAAAAGTATGGTTGATTTGTCCATTCTTGGCAGATGCAGAGGAGTCCAGCTATGTTAGCAGGACATAAAGGCCAGTTTGCAGCTCTTACATCCCAAGTTGTAGGTTGGTAGGTGTAGGCTTCCCTAGGACACCGAGACAGACTCTTGGGTCTCCTCCCTTCTACGTAGTAAGTCAGGTAAATAAGTCCAGAATACCTTGGCACTTCTCAGCTGAGTGCACCTACACCTCTCTTTTTATGCAGCAGCTGCAAATCCAGCTTGACTAGCAGTAATGATTAGGTAAAACCTGCAACCCGCATGGCATCTTCAAGTCTCTGTGGTACCATTTTCCTCATGTCAGAGCTAACAGAAGTTAGGATGTCTCCATCACAAAACAACACTTTGGTCTATCATTAACTGCCCTTCACAGAAAATATACCAGAGGTGTAGTAGCAGTGCTTAGCTGGCGTATCAGTCACATTAATTTAAAGGCTAACCTAGGAAAAAGGCGAAGGAAGCTACCCAAGTGGCATTATTAGAAAAAGAATAACTACTTAGTCAGTTTTAAAAGAAGAATCTGTCCAGATACAAATGACCTGCAAAGCACACACATCTGTGTAGGCCAGCATTTCTGACAGGTCTCTGAGATGTACTGCCATTCCTATTTTCCTCAAAATTTGTGATATAAAGCCAGTACAGAACGTCCAGCAGCAGCTGTTTGGGTAGCTGGACGTCCATCTGCTTATTTGCAGCATAGCCACCCGAAGCACTCACTGTGCCCACACCTTACACAAGGGTTTGCTTTTCAGATGCAATGCAAACATCTCATGCCCAGCAACTCCCAAAATTACAGATCACCAAACTGTCATTTTGAGGGACTGTCTATCTCAGCAAATGCACGAGAAGGAGAATCACAAATTACCACGAAAGGAAGCTCCTTTAATGAAATAAGGCAGCAAGCTCTCATTAACATTTCACTTTTCTAAAAGCACATCACTTCTTGCAACATGCTACTGTTTCACGCAGGAGTCTACAGCTCCTGTTCTACTGAATGGTCTACTTCTAGACCTTCCCATCTTCCATGCACCCAAAGTGCAAAAAAGGTTAAAAAAAAATTAAAGAACAAAACACAAAAACTTTTCCCACCTTTGGAATATACTTACTACTTCTAACATGATTAATAATTACTAGGAATTAATTATCTAAACAAGTTGTTCGTTGTTTTCATTTCAGACAGAAGGTCTGCAATGAAGTATGCACTTAAATCCTGAATTTCACCTTTTCTGGTAACTTTTGTAATTTTGCATGGAGTGTGTGACAGGACCATACACCTCTAAATTTGTACTGTCACAATGTGGGACTAATCTATAGGTACTACAGTACAATCCCTTTGTACAGTGCCTGTCCATCACCTAGGCACTTCTCTACAACCTGGAATTAAGACTAGGGGTACAAAATCATACAGATTACCTGAAAATGTTAAACCAAATACTGGTGACGGGCCGTGATCATTAATTCAAAAAATAATTATAATAAAGGATAGAGGCAGAATCCTTCAGGGGTTTGTGCACATCGCTGACCTCAATGGGACTACTCATATTGAACAAAGTGAATTCTGAGTATCAACCTTCGCAGAATCAGGACCCAGGCATGAAATGCCTCAATGCCATGCAGGCACAATAGCTGGAAAGACGATACACGTAACCAAAGGAAAAGAGAACTGGCTGGAACACTTGCATTTTTGGTTTTACACGCTGATAGGTGGCTGCTCCTCTTTTTGACAGCGGGAAAGGCACTCACTTGTCAATTCACAGCGCTGTCGCATTTGGTGTTTACAGGTGATGGACTCTGTAAGTAAAATCAGTTACCATCACTGCACAGCACAACACTGTGAATTCAATCATGTTTTCAGAAGAAGTACTGCCAAGAATGCCAAAAGCATTCAGCACAGCTGGACAGTATTTCACATGTTACACACAGGCCAGCTCTAAGAAGCCCAGGTCCCACGAGCCCGACAACTGAATTTGCACAGAGCTGACTGGTGGCTTGCATGACAAAGCAGCAATCCCACAGCAGCACAGGTCCATCCAAACCACGCTCCCTCTGATCTCCCGCAGCCTGTCTTTGCCTCAGTAACCCCAGTGCCTCTGGTTTTGTGCAGATTATCTGAGGATTTATTTCCAAGGAACAACAGCTCTAAGGGAGAACCGGTTATCTGAGGTGCAGCTTATATGCATGAGAATACGGACACTGATTAGACACATGCCTCTTCCCCTTCTCCCTCCCAGGGCCCTACTGCAGGAGCAGAGAGACCAGAAGAGCAAAATAATCATTCAGAAGAGCCGAGCTTTTATTGGTAGCTTATAGTGTTTGAGCTCAGATCAACAGTAACCTCACTCACTTCAGAACCAGGGGATGAAATGGACGCAGTGTTTACTGCAGCACCAGAAAACCAATATACTGCAAGTAAGATTGGCAGAGATGAAAGCATGAAATCTGCCTCAAAAAAAAACAAACCCCAAACCACCATCTAAATGAAATTTCCACTTTTCTGTTGTCTTCTTTTTCAGTTTGGGGGTCACAAGGGAATATTTTGGGGGATTCTAAAGATGGATAAACAGATTTGTAAAGAAGAAGTGAAGAATTATAAACACGAATCTCTCACAGTCTCTCATTTTGGAATTCTGAGTGGCGTGTGTGTGCCAAAGAACGCCAGTATGTACAGTCAGCTGGGAGCAGATGAAGCTTGAACTCTTATAAGGTCACAGGTATTCACATCACCTCCTGCAGTATCAAAGTTTTAAACCTCAGAAGAACTAAATCATTCCCATCTTTTCTTTTCAGTTCAGAGGCTTCCTTCTTGAGCTATGATAAGAACTAATCTCAGTGCCGGACAAAAGAATAAAGTCTGTAAGTTCTCATCTATCCCTACTAAGGTCTATTTAAGTGCCTCCTACTTTGGTACAAGCAACAAATGTAATTGCTTCATGGCCTGCGGGTGTTCATTTAACAAAAGAAGCTTTTGTGAATAAACCACAGGTGTTACCTTTCTTGATTAAAGTGAAATATGATGAAAGAATCTACAATATCAAGTGACAAATTTACTAAATACTGATTAAATTGCCTTATTTAAGTAAATTGCATCTATTTGGGATAAAAGATACCAGCACAGAAATGCAAGAGTTGAGTTTTCTCACTTGATACTTAGAGTCTCACATAACTGTTCCTTAATCCTTTATTTATTAATGCATAGCTAAGAGTAAATAATACTTAGCAGATGCTATTTTTTAATGATCCAAATGCACCACTTTTTTACGCTTATCAAAAATGCACTTTACGATACAGCCACCCTGTAAATAAAAGCCAGTGATATTAATTAGCACAGTATTTCCAAACTCAGTATAAGCTTCTACGTGTCTCTTTTCCTTTCTCGTGCTGGAAAAAGCTATGCAATGGCAGCAACTTCAGTAGAAATCTGAAAGTGCAGGTGATCTTAAAATCAACATCTCCCAACTAAGCATAACTAAAAAGGTGAACGACTGACAATTTAACACTCCCTAAGTGAATTCACCTTTAGTGATTTCCTTTTACTTACTGAGTGATTTAAGCTGCTTATGTATAAGATATACTGTGTACTTAGCTCAGGTTGTGTTGAATACATATATTAAGCAGAATTCATTATGACCTCGTCCAGATGACAATGAAAGGCTAATATGGTTTTCTACAGAAATTAAACTCACTGTGATGAAATACAAACTCATTCTGAACATTAAAAATTGTTGCTTTTAATATAAAATTTTAAAGAGAGATGATATGAAGACTCATCTACTTTTAGGTTTTGAAATAGGTTGCTAACCAATATTAAAATCACTTAACCTTCAATGGTGGCGATGTTAATATACACTACAGGGAAACTTTATATGAAGAAGCCAAGGTACGTTAACTCAGATTTGAATTTTACAAGATTTTTCTCTATCCTGCAGACATACGGAGTGTTCCTTAATAAACACTTGAGAAGTCGTTACAGTAATTTGGCAAAGCATTGGTTATTTGAATATGTTTGGCTTCTTGTTTCCAATGCTGCTCTTTCTATATTTCACATGATACACAGGTAGCTACTCTTAGTCCTGGGCTAACTTATTCTGGAACTTTTCAACATTGCACCGTGTACTTTATGGGAAAGGTCATAACATTTTCAGATCAGAAATACCCGTGCCAGTTAAATGAAGACAAAATATGCTGTCTCTCAGTTTCACTTCTTGGATCTTGCAAATATTTTGGTTGGGGTAAATAACAACTCAAACATCTGCACGTACTGCTTGCTTTACCTCTTGTTAATTATGCTGATCCAAATCAGCCAGAAAAGCTATTTTGAGGATTCGTCAGTCCAGACTATTACCTTTCTTGATTGACTGAAGGACAATATCTTGGAAAAAAACAATGATTATAAATATGGTAAAGATAACTTTCTTACTTTTGCATAGACTGTTCTTACCAACCACCATTAAGAAGGATGTAGTTCTTTCCTTCTCTGGAAATCAGTTACCTGAAGGTACAGGTTCAAGAAGAAAAACACCTACTGGTTCAAACCCCAGCTAGAACTTATGGTTGCAACACAAACCACATTGCCATCGCGGGTGTGCTTTCAGTAAACGCTTACCTGTAACACAGTGATCTAGTTAAGAAGCCTGAAGCCTGGTAGCAACAAAGACCTATAAATGCTCTAAGCAGGGCTAAGGGATCTTACAGGCATCTTCTCCCTGCTCCAAGAGGTATGATCTGAATTTTGGCTGGTCCGTCTAAGGCCTCTGCATGATCTCCATCATTTAAGAGAGTCAGAAAAGCCTCAGCTCAGACACAAACACGATGTAGGCAGACTAAAGCTTGTGCTCCAAATCTTCAGTGAGCCCTTGATTAGTTGCTCTCATCATCCTGCACAGCTTCCTAGCAGTTATTACTGGATTTAGATGAGAGGAATAATGCAATCGGAAAATCATGTGGGTCCAACATGAAGTAACCAGTACAGCAAAGACTGTATTCCATAGAGGAAAAGCATACGGGGCTGCAAATTCAGAAATCGGTGATCCTGAAACAATGTGGCCTGAAATCAAACAGGAGATTTTATTATGGTTTTCCCTGAGGAATGGACTGGCTGAACAGAAGAACCAGGCTGTGTCAGGGCCTGGGCAATACTCTTGCCTGGGTGTGGCCACCTGCATCCAGAGCAGCTGAGCTGGTGCAGGGCTGTGGGGAAGAAAGAGACGTCTGAGAGGTCAGGCAGCCTGGTGGGGACTCGCTCAGGAGCAGCACTGAAGCTGAGCCTTTGCTGCAGCTCCCTGCCTGAGCTACACCGCTGTGTCAGATCAGAAGGGCCGCTCGTATGCTCTTGAGGTATCAAAATCAAAACTATGGGGGTAGATAGACTGAGCTGCTTAAGCAGAAGAAAGCTTGGAAATAGTGTTGAAAGAATTGATAGTATTCTTTCTGAGGAATTTTCATTTTGGCAAGACAGTATTTTGATTAAACTGACTACTCAGAAGACTCAAGGTAGCTCTAGTCATGAACGCTCCACACTGGGGTATGGAGGGATCTGCAAACTCAACAAAGCCACACATTAAGTGAATACACAAAATCAGTTCTAGTTTCCCACCAGACAGATAGCATAATGGCTGCTTGATTTATAGCATCTCTTACAGTCCCTCGAATGCTAAAATTAAGAGGAGGGACAGGAAGAAAGCAGAACATTTTAAGGAGACTACATAATGGAACTGAGCACTCTGAAATATCAGCCCGCTCTTCAGTACCTCAGGTTACGCAGCCAAATTCTGCAGTACAGGACAGAGATAACAGACTGTGCCGTTTATGTTAACAGGACGCTATTCTTAGAACCCATACAGTATCCTTACAGCATTTGACAAGGACTGTGTAAGAGCTAATAGCACTGCATAAGACCACTTCTCTGGTCTGCAAACACAGTAAGATGCATTATCTTCAGAATTATGTTAGCTCTAGAGTTAACCACAGGATGAGGAGATGCCATCTCCGCAATGAGCCTCATTTTAGCACAAGGTAAACACACTTCCCCCACATCAGCTAGTCTCACAGCATTAGAGCTGCGTTGAGATTGATTACTAACAGAGTGTTGCTGAGATATGGATTTGTATCTCAGCTTTTTATCACTATGACTTGCAAAAGGCGGTTCCTTATTTACAGACCCTAGCTGTATTAAGTGACATTATTAGGTACTACTTTTGTTTAAGTGACACAAAGGCTTAGCATATTGGTGGTTTACGACATACAAGCTGCTTTAATCTGATGACTTACCCCTCACTTTTCCAATCTGTAAATAGGAGCTGCAGCACAAGAACATATGGTACTAAAGAAATTAAAGCTAAAGTAAATGGCATTAAAACAAATTCAAATAATAAAATGAGATACTCAATCTGAATTATAAACCTTGGCCTGTATTAGACTTTTGAAGATGGGAAATAGAAAAAACAAATATGAAAATTAGCCTTTCAAAACAATTTTTGGGCCATTTCAGAGTTTTACTGCGATTGAATAATTTCTAACCCTCGTTATTTAAATTTTATGATTAAATGAATAAATCTGCAAAAATACTTTTAAGAAATTGAAATCAGGTTTGAATACCGTGTTGATTAAATTAGTTGTTTACTTTTTTAGTTCATACCACGTCTCGTCTGATGCAGTAAAAACACGTTATGCAGTCTTAAAAGTCTACTGCAGTAAATATACTTGATGATATGTATAAACACCAGCACAAAATCTCAGAAGAACCCAGCAAAATTGCCAGCCTCACACATTCCACACCAAATCCCAATCAAAGGGCAAGGAAAAGAAAAATTCCACTTTCCTAAATTTTTAACTGTTTAAGGGCTTATGCAAAAAAATAGAACCTAACTCTTCACCTCATGCAAATAGCATCACTTTTCCCATTCCTATTCTGTGGATAAGCTCTAACCTGTAACATACAAATGAAGCATCATGTGCCATACAGGGCCCAAAGCAGAGATACTCTTAATTTACTTCAATTTTAATTTAAGCATGTGATTATTTTATACTAATTGGTTCAATGCTTGGGAACAATTCCATCACTTTGCAGTCCAACAGTGAGTCCATCAGACCCAGGTTTTTGGTACATCCTCACATATCATGCAGGCCCAACATATTTTTTTCCCATAAGACATTTCTTTGGCTAAGCATGGCAGTAGAAATATTTTTATACCATTAGAAAGATGTTCACATCACTGCCACTGCTCTACAGCATTTCTACTCTACTGAATTTCTTCTTTTCAGAACAAGTTATACAACTGAAACAGAACTTTTTATTTTTCTTTCTGACTATAGTTTAGAACAGTTTTGAAGTTTTGTTTGCTGCTGTTTATATTTGTGGATTTTGGTGGCTTTTGTTGTGGTTTTATTTTTGTGTTTGGTTTGATTAGTTTTTTGTTTTTTTTTAATTACAGATATCTATTGAGTTCTTTCACAAGGCAGTATTTCATCTGTGTAACCCCTTTACAGAGAGCATACACAGTTCTCCATTCTCCTATCGATACACAGAAGCCGTCCCGAGAAGTGCACTCATGGATGAAACGTGGGTGGAAGCAGGATCTGATTGTACCAGGAAGCCTGGGGATCAACTACTGTAGCACTTCTAAGCATGAAAATTTCCTACTGATAGGATCATATGTGAGTATAATGGCTCTCCTTGGTGCTGAGGCAAACAGCTGCTCAGAGGTGCTTTCACTTCTAGCTGCGGTGTGTTACACTGCCATTCATCTGGCACCACCAGTAACTGGCTTACTCCTAATTCCCAACTATTGGGTGCCAAACACCAGTACAGGACAAAGCTGAGGTAAGAACTGCCTAATTCAGTAATACTTCACGCATCTCATACTTTGCATTTACTTTGCTGTAATAAGCTTGCAACCACAACAACATCTATTCACCATCACTCCCCAAAACAAGAGACAAGTCAGTCAAGAAAAGCTGAGCAGTTCACCGTAATAAAAACAAACAATTCTCTGACCTTAAACATTTTTGAGTCAGCACATTCAAGCATCACTCAGAGATTTCTCATTAAAAGAAGCAATTAGTAGCCTACTACAGACAACAGAACTCATGACAGTTTCTGGTCCGCTCTCTCAAAGTGTGCCCGTATTTCTGCGACAGCCGCGCACCGCAGGCAGCGCTGCCGGCCATTTGGGACCCCAGCCAAACCTTTCCTCAGAGCTCCCGCAATCTCTTTCTCCAAACCCAACGCAGATTAATTCTCCTCAAATAGGGAGCAACAAAACAAATAGCAAGGTCTCTCCACGACTGCTGCTGCTATTTGCTTTGAAGAATTTGGTGTTTGAATTCAAAGCGCGCTGCGTTGTTGCTCCGCTGAAACAAGGATTTGGTTGAACTATTTCCTCAGCATGGATACGTATCGCTGCTCCTCCCTCAGCAAGAACAGAACTGCCGAGCGAATAATCCAGTGTAATTCATGGACATAAAGTGCAGATATCTGTGTTGAAAATACTCTATTCCATAAAGTGCCTCCTGAACAGATGGGAAGATTCACTTGTCCAGCAACCATTAAGGATATGAGCAAAACAGACCTGCATTAACAAACTTAGGTACTTCCATCTGGATCGTTTCTCCCCTAGTTACAAGTTACAATGCCAGAACTAAGAAAGCGCGATCACTTCTTTCCTGGACTTCCACGCGCTAGCTTCATGAAACACATTCACAGGAAAACAGGACATGGATGTGCTCCTCATCCTCTCATTCTCCTGACACTTTGTATGAAAACTGGTGACAAGAAAAGTTATACCTATGGCAGAAATTGTTCCACTGGATATTCATTTGATTACCACAGGGTTTCCAGAAGGGCATACATCCTGTTAAGTACAAACCTTTCCTGAGTTCCTTTTCAAGACAAAGACAAGAGGGGAACAAAATGCTCACAGAAATTCAGCGTACATGAAATTCAGGCTTCCATTCAGGTCTTTCCTTTCTGGGAAATTCATTGTTCCACCTAAATTACTACTTCCAGAGGAACCAGAAAATGTCTCCAACTCAGTAAGAAAGGTGGTGGGGTTTTTTAATTTGTTTTCGTGGTTCAACATTAACACAGTTGGATTTATGGGGAAAAAAAAAAACAAAAACAAAACCCACAGTCCTCCCCTTCAAAATATAATGGAGAACGAGTCGCTGTCACTGGTACTGTTGCTTATCTGGATAGATTAGAGTCAGTTGCCTGAAATGTCCTGCCTCAACACTGGAATGGAAGAAATAACAAACTGAGCCCTTTGGAGCAAGGCATCAATCCTATCTTTGTTTTCTGGTCTTATGCCTTGACTAAGCCCAGACACCAAATCTATACACAATGCTGACAATTCTTCCATTGATTTTGGTACGTACAGCCTCCACTTCAACTAAAAACTACCTGACATGCCTAATACACACACAGCAACAGTACCTGAAGGGCTGATGGTGAAGCTGGCACTCTTGGGTAGCTAAACTCATACAGGATTTAGCAATCATAAACCGCAGCTAGCCGCAAGGAGTAGTCCATAGGTAGCTGTGCAAAACCAAGTATTTCCACTGAACAGAGGACTGAACACTGAACAGAGGAAACAGCCAAATGTGCTCTGGGAAAAAAGCTACATTTTTCTCTGTGATTATGATTTCTGATGATTTTACTAATGATAGCCCAACAAGTTGCTGAAAATCTTTAATCTCAGATCTTTACAAACTTCTTTCAAGTGTATCTGCATAAGGGCAAGTCAGCATTAAGAATTTTTGTTTCTGTTCTGTTTCATCTTGTTAACTGAATTTTTTTTTGCAAGTTAGTTAGACTAGTACTTTTCTAACTGTACTCAGAAATGTTAAATTCTGTTACACTGAAACGTATAGATACATTAATTTTGAAAGCAAAATCCTCAAAGGTATCACAAAGACAAACTTTCACTTTCTATTGCTTAAAATGTAGAAACACTTCTGCCTTAAGACCAATCCCCTGAGTCTGTCATCTGTGCTGTACTATATGTAGAGAATTCTGGAGTACTCCTTGTGGAAGAAGATCTAAACAAAGGACAGAGCAAAAATATGGCCTGCGTACACTTCCTACAGAGGCAAAAGACACTGAGAAAGGCAGTCTGCTATAAACAAAGTTTACATTTTACTGGATACGTAGAATAATTCATAAACGTCATACTGTATGATTTATGATAATAAGATACTACAAATCCTTCACAGACTACCAGGCTTGCTTACGTAATAATTAATTTACAAATCAAGAAACTAATACTTACAAAGCTGTGAGTCTTAAGGAAATCTGAAGGGTTGCTTGTGCAGACTTTATCCCCTTCCAAGCCAATTACTCTTTTACAGATATTTGATTTGGGGTCAGTCGGGCTTTTCACAATTACAATATCTCCTCTAGGAGGAAAAAAACAGAAACAGAAACAAACACAAACAAAAGAGAACTCTAAGTATAGAATATTTGGCTGAAGACGTGTGTATCAATGCACGTACTCCAAAAATACTCCCATATATTAAAAGACAGTTTTTTCTGCTCAAAACTCTAGTCACATTTTGGCGTTTTCAGTGACACACATTACACTGAGGTGTAATGCAAGCACATTTGGAGATAGTCCTTGCTATTTAAGTTATTTATAAAACATTTAAGACTGCATTTTAATTGAAAATGCTTCGATGAAATGAATGCCTCTTAACTTGATCTGGTTGTTACATACATATGGAAGAGATTCCAAATTTCTATACATTATTGTACAAAAGTTTCAGCAGAACTTCAGATGTCTGACTTTATAGGATCTTTTGCCCCAGTTATACACATTACATTGCACAGTGAAATGGTCCACAGTGAAATGGGCAAGGGCCTGGAGCCTGCTGTGCTCCACAACGTAATCATAATGAAATTTGATAAACTGCACTTAGGATGCTAGAAAAGTTACCGAATGGTCTATCTGGGCACAGCACAGCCCACAGCTTGATTTAAGAGTAAGTCAACATTACTTAGGAGGAGAAGTTATATTCAAACAAAAAACCATGAGAGAAAATAAGGGAGGGGAGAAGGAGAAGTGAAATGGACTGCACTGGAACGGGCTGCCCAGGGAGGTGGTTGAGTCATCATCCCTGGAGGTGTTCAAGACATGTAGAAGCGGTACTAAGGAACACAGTTTAGTGGGCAGCATTGGTGGGAGATGGACAGCTGGGCTAGATGATCTTGGGGGTCTTTTCCAAGTGTAATGATTCTATTCTATGATTCTATGACTATACCCTAAATGAGTTCTGACAAGTGGTTTGGTAAGATGGACAGTGTTTGCCCATTACTTTGTCTTCCATCATACACAGTGAGAGAAAACGTATGAAAAAATACAGTTCAGATGCTGAAGAATGTATGAAAAATAAAGGATGGACAGAAAGTGGTTACTGACAAGCTCTGGCAAACTAACTGTAAAATGGAGTCTCAACAAAGGAGCATACTTCCGAATGGAATAAAAGTGACGGCTAAGGTTCTCCGAAAAGACAATATCAGAACTTTGAATTGTTGGTTCCATTGAAGGTCCAGAACACTGAAAATTAAAAATAAACGAGAAAAAATTACTATTTGCCAATTGCCGTTATCTAAAATACACGTTTTCAATTATTTGCTAATAAATTACAAAAAATGTAATGTAAGGAACAATTAAACCCTCAGTGGGACATCTGATATTTAAGCAGAAGGACAGCCTGCAAATTCCCCGTTACAGCTCTTTTAGCTCAGAACTGGTCCTGCACTATGCTGGGTGCAATGACTTCCTGAGTACACATCTCAGCACCTTCTCCGCAGGATTTATTGGAAGCAGCACTCAGAGCTCTGCCAGCTCACCGCTTTGTTTTCACCTCTGTGAAGAGAAGTATCACAAGAGCTGCAGGAGGAACTCTCAGCCAAACCCATTATCTCCAGCAGCAGTATGCGGGGAAGGGGGGAGTAGCATAAAACATCCAGAAATCTGCACGGAGTTGGGATTTTGCAACTCTGGCCTTTCTGAAAGAAGGTAGTCTCTGCAAAATGCTTACTCATATTGCTTCTCATTTGCTTCAGTGATGCCTGAAGCGCTTAACTGTCCAAAAAGTTGTGTTTTTATTTTTTTATTGAACACACTTTGAAAAATTTTTAAAAATGAAGAAAACCCAAATAATGGCATTCTCACTTGTAACAGTTTTAGTATTACAGTTCTTATGTCTTTTAAAATCATAAAAATGGAAAGTTACCACAACAATTCCTCCAAGGTACTCAAAGGCACAGTGTGCTATGCAGCCATATTGCACAGTATACCCAAGAAATCGCAAGGTTTTTCCTAGGGCATTGCGAAACATGGTACAGCGCTACGTCGCTCAGCTGGTTCTAGTCTATAGTGAAACAGAAGAACATTGTTCATTTGACAGCAAGCAGTGCAGTATTCATAAAGCTATCTTTTGCATCTAACAACCAATGTACAGTATCATTAGAATAGAAGAAGAACAGAAATAAAATGAATCAGGCACAGGTGAAGAGATGAAAGGCTATCGACTTTTTATTTACTAATGCAGACACTCCCATGTGTGCAACTGATTGCCCCTCTCCAGCAAATCAGCGAGACACAGCTGAGTAGGAGCTGAAAGAAACAAAGGAACCACAAACAAAACAAAAAACACATAGCAAGGCTACAGAAATTAATGGGGATGGAATGTTGACAATGGTCCGCTGACTCAGCGACTCAAATGGACTTCTTTTACTCAAATTTGCAGACAGGCTTACAGCCACTTGCCTACTATGAGAACATCCTCCCCTCCGTAGGCCTGTGGAGCTGAATGGATGCTGGGGAGCTGCAATCCCCACGTCAAACACAGGCTCTCCCTGCCTGCCTGGCACTGCTGCAACCCGTTTCAGATCAGGTGGAGCTGGGGACTCAAGATGTTTATTAAATAACACTTGTGGGATTAATCACGTGAAGACAGCACAACATACAGCACTATTTTTCTTCAATCACCAGCTAATCAGAGAAGTATCTGAGAGCTGGAGTGACCTGAAACCCAACGGAGTGAGGCTCTACCTATGACTGCAGCTGTCATGGCAGGAAACCAAGAGGATAGTAAAGGAGCGAAGACATCTCCAGCGTTGCTCTCCCCACTTTCCAACTAACGGGTTCTCAAAGACTCTGCAATGTGCATTTGGTATGAAAATAAAGTCCTAATCCGAGAGACGGGGATTTCACTAGTCCTGGCATACAGATGTGGCACATGGGACTTTCTGAAATGCCTGGGTTTATCAGACGGTTATGGTAGTAGTGACAAAGCCCCTAATAAGCTTCAGCTTCTACCACTCCTCAGGAAAGTGACATGTAATTTCAAATTGGGGCACACATACAATACAGATTACACAGTTTGAAACCAACAAGATTACTTCAGAGCTTAAAAAACAAATGAAAAAAAAAAAACAAAAAAACTGTAGGCTCCTAGCAATCATTAAACAACTGCTATTCTAGAAAACTATCAGTATGGCATTGTTTAAAAGCTATGCTAAATGGCTGAATGGTTTTCCACATCACACAATTCATTTCACTACAAAGTCCTGTCGGCAGGCACCTCCACCACAATATGGCCATAAAGGACAATAAAACAAATGATTTAAGTCACAGTCCCCTTCAAAACTTACCAGATGTGCCATATGAACATCCTTATCACAGAATTATTGCCATAAAACCTGCTGTAATTACCTCCAGGTACTAACTACTACTTACACAGTAGGTAGCTGAAAACGTTACACTGAAAAAAACATTGTTTTTTCTAATGAAAATAGATTTTCTTTTTTAAATCAATGACAAAAAGTTACACACATTTATCACACAAAATACAATTTGCTTGTTTTTACAATAACTATAGAGCTTATCCCCTGCAGCAAATATAATGCAAAACCTAATTACTGTTCTCTTCTGTTCCCTTTTCCTTACATGGTCTTGGCTTCCATCATTTTGGTTTTTTGTTTGTTTGTTTATAAAATTAATCACAGCTAGCAGGGTAGAAATCACTTGGAGCCTCATGAATGACATCCAAGAGATGGGAAAGGATTAGTTCGCAGTTGCTGCCAGTTATAGCGCCAGGTGGCTTTTTCTGCAGTGAAGGTGTTACCGATAATCCCATTACATTGGTACTAAATCTTGCAGACATCAAAATTATCACCAAGGTTCCTTTTCATCCCATCCTTTCCAAATGACTGGAAGTCGCTTCACCTGAAAGAAGTCAAATCCACATGCAGCTGCTGTTTTAGCAGCCAGCGGACTCCCTGAGAATGCCAATCGTGATCCAATTTCGCTGTGCTGGTGGCCCCCTATTCCCTGTCCAATAATACATCTGTTAAAAAATCCTACAGCTACAAATCAAGTTTAATCCTACCAGGGACCTCATGTTGGTCTTGTCTTCCAAAAAGGCAGCAGGTTTTACCATCTATCTCTGCTAGTGTCTAGGGAATACTCTTTAAATCCCAGCCCTACTTAGAAGAATAAGCTAAGGATCACAAAACATGACCTCAAAAACCCTGATATGACTATATTCTGACCCAGAGGCATTCATTCTAGGTGAAGATTAGAACTTTGCATAATAAGATTACACAGCAAGTGAATGATATCAAGGGACTATCCATATGCAGCCGCCTGGTTTTCTATAGACAGCCTGTGCTCTGCAATATGCAGCGCAGACGAGACAGAGCTTGGTCTTTCTAGCTGAAATAAAATAGATTCACATAAATTAGTTGGCCATTTCCAGATTCCTAAATCCCCTATTACATCTTTTATTGACAGCTCCTGTGAGGATAGCACAAATGTTATTCTCTTCGTATTCTCTGCTTTGGTAACAATCATGTTCTGAGTGAAATGCAGGTAGATTCTCTAGAAATTAACATCTTGTTTGCTGTGATCTTGGATTACAATTAACTGTGTACTTAATAAAATTAGGAAGCCAATGAGCAGATTTGTCATTTCCAGATAGCCAATGGCACAGGTTAGCATCTAGTGCCAAAACTTTCAATATGAGAAAGCCAAAGTCATAGCCAATGAAAATGTGGCTAAACAAATTACTGGACTTGTTATCAAGTGGGTTTTTTTTCACTATAAGAAAACACTTCCAGGCACCTTTGATTTATGCAATAGTAAGTTCTGAATTTTCATAGAATATTTAGTGATAGTAGATTGATCTTCCCTCAGCTAACTGAAACTCCGTGACTGCATTCTCCCTGCTTAACCACACATCTTTCTTCTTAAAATGCAAACCCAGGACTCGCACCATGTTTTTCCCAAGAAGATACTCCAAGATTATTATTTATTTTTTTAAAAAGTCCACAAACCCCAAAGCAGAAAGAACAGAAAGAACACATGCTGATGAGGCTATTTAAATGCTTACATTGGAGCTGACATTTAATATAACTATCTATAAAACTTCACATGAAATTAATTCAATATGTGCCAGGAACGTGAAAGGTGTTCATTGGGAAAGATTCCTCCTGTATCAGACACACAATGTAATAAATATAAAATAGTTTAAATATTCTAATTGTACTCATCTGAGGGTTTCAAACATCTAAAGCAAAACAAGACACCATTTTAAATAATCATTCCACACAGGGGGCAAGCAGAACCTGACTTGTATTTTTAGCTGTTGTTTTGCTCTAGAAGTTGCACTGGATTCAGTCTGGCAAATCTGAAAATCCTTGTGTGATATTCTGGAGGAGGAGATTCTTCTTCCACATTGCCTCCACTAGGCAGACAGTTTGTCTCCAACAAACCCTCCTTCATCTACTGATCTCAAGCTGACAAGTAACATGGCCTGTAAACATAAGTTCACATAATGCAATGGTCTGGTGCTAAACAACTAGAGACTACCTACGTGAGAATGAGCAATTTTTCACAATAGATTTCAGGCAGTTCTCACTGATTCACTTTGCCTTGGGGAGGGACCTCTTAGCAACCCTGCATAAAATGCTGCATCAGTGGTCAGAAACGTTCCAGGACTTCTGTTTTTCTGTGCAACTCCCTACGCCCATCTTTGCTGAAGAGAAAAATCCAAACGCGCGTGGCCAAACCTGGCAAATCTGAGCCTCTGAGGAATGCTGAATGCTGAAATACTCACTTAACTTTTTCCTGTAACTACATCAACGTTAGGACATGGGTGCCAAAGGTCTGACAGACAGCACAGTCCCTTTGCTGGTGAATGAGAAAAATACACCGTGTCTGCATCATGAGGGTCAAACAACTCTGTTCTGTGCTACATTCATTTATCAATTTCAAAAAAACATTACCTTCTTGAAATATCAATAGACATATAAACACATAAAGTGCATGTTAATTCATCACAACAAAGAGTTCCAAGTCCCATTTTCGCACTAGGTGATTGAGATCCATGACCATACATAAACCAAAGCTCTGCGTGGTTCGTGTGCTGCATGCACTTCCCAGTGCTGACACACCTTCCAAAAGGATGCAGGCATCTCTGCAAACACTATCCGGAGCAGTGAGTGGAAGAGTGGTAAATTATTTCCCTAAGAAATTCAGAGGATGTTTACTTAAACTATCTGTCATCGTGGACAAACAAGCAGCAGCAACAAAAAGCCCTTCATGTAAAACAAAGCCATCTATTTACATACACCATCAACAGAAGCATTTAGGAAGAGATACAAGTGTCTTTCTCTTAGCCCCACTGTTGGTTCCAGATTAGAATGTTATCACTGAAGAGTACTCCACAGTGGTTTATTAACACAGAAATCACACAGTATGAGACCTTAACATAAATAGTGAATCACAGAAGGTATTGTTAAACATTTGAAAAATGCAAAAGCAAAAAAAAAAAAAGACCAATTTTAGCATAAAACAGTAATAAATAATCTTAGTGTATTTCTTCATTAGTACTTCCCAGTTACGAGTAATGCCTTCTAGTGAAGTATGTGAACCATGCATAAAAAAGTGTTAGAAAACAGGAGAAAGAAAACACAGATTCAGACAAAATTAAGTATTTACACTTTCAAGTTACCTGAGGAGAAGAAAACCAAATCGAGTGCTTGTCAATGCTATAATCCCGCAAGATACTTGATGGCTTTCCCAAACTGCCTTTTAGATAAGAAATTCTAAATACACACACATATATGGCATCAACTACTTACTCTTCATAATGCAAACTATACTGCACGGGAGTTTGTGCAGTGAAAAAAAGGACATTAATCAGCACTTTTTATCATTGCTGTAAAATTTTATATCATTTCTGAGCCATTTTATTTATAAAACACAAGTTCTGTAAGTTCTCCTGCACTTACAGATACAAATATAAAAAAGTTCCGAACATCAATAGATGAGTGCAATGATATTCAGTCTAAGTTAATCCCCAGACATCCAAATCCATGAATAAAAATTCATCAGCTTTAAATACACTGAGCCTATTAAGCAAGAACAAAAGCATATGCACAAAAGAGCTTTTAATATATTTCAAAGCCCACAAGAGCCGTGGTCTCATTAAAATTATAAATTACACAAACATGGAATGAAGATTCAAACTGCAGTGCAGCTAAGCAGATTACAGAAAACCCCGCGTTCCATATGATAACACACCATGGCCCTCCCAGATGGGGGCTTGGAACAAAAAGGCCATCACGGCAGCTAGGGAAAACCTCCTTGTGATCTCTGGTTTCTGTTCAGCAGATGACAGCCAAATAATATGTTGATTATTCTGTTTGTGCTGCTAAGCTTGTAAGACGGAATAAAAGCGATATGATCTACTGTGAACTCAATGCTAATGTGTTGCTCCACTCATAAATAATATACTGGATTTATTCTGGAACTATCTTTTTATCTGAGTTCTGGGTTTAAAATGCATGAACTAAAATAAAAAGCCAGCATAAACTACTATTTAATTCAAAGGTTTAAAGTAAAGGGCACAGCTGACACAATGATAAGGAAATCAAATGAGTAGAGGCTCCTTCCTCAAATGCAGTGGATGGTTCCAAGCCAAGGTACTGAGCGCCTGCGCGACGCTGAGCACTCTCCAGGCCCACCAACCGCACTACCACAGGTAGCAAAGAGATTACCAAAAAAAGGCCCATATGGCTCATTGTGCCACAAGTACCTAGAGAAACCCACATTTCAAATGGAGATGTGAATATCTGTAAAATGGGAAATAGCGCAAAGACAGTCATGCGTCTCCTCGCCTGAAGTACTTCTTAAAAACCATCTCTACGTTTCTACGAAGCAAACAGATTTTATTCCACCTGAGCTTACTCATGAGGATTGTTCCACAAGCACACAGTTTGGCTTACCCTTCCCTTCATAACACTGCGTTTCTAAAAGGAAAACCAGTGTCTGCTCGCACAGCTCCCTTCACAGTGCTGTGTGTGCTGAGATGACTGCAAATCTTCCTGCAATTGTGCATTTTAGATCTTCTATACCAGAAACGCTAAAAATTCGGTAGGAAAAGAAATAAGCAAGAGCATAAAAATATCAAGGCCAAAAGCTGCTTCACATTCCTTGGACCAAAACAAGCACAGCTGATGAAGAGAGATTGTGGAGACACACAGCTCAAGAAGTGTGCGACTGCTCTGGCAGAACATAAAAATGTAATTAAAGGAAACTTGGTTACAGTTCTTCCTTTGACACGGGACACATAGACAGCTCTAATTCTCAGGGAGAATGAGAAGATGGGTACTGAGAGATCCGAGAAGCAAGTGCCATAAGTTTTAACACTAAAAGATCGGGTGTTGTTTCCTCCCAAACAGAGAACCCGTTGCAATGAAACAACAGAAACATATTATTTTTAACACAAAAACACAGAAAATCTTTGAATGATTAGAGAAGCATACTTTTACACTAGCAACCAGTCTTTAATCTTTCCCATTTACAACACAGTACTGTGTATTATTTCATATCTTCGTTCCAACAGTTATTCTACAGTTACAGGAATGCTGCACCAGTTACAGCACTGTCACCTCTGCAGCCGGATCTGACCCAAGTCAGTGCATTACTGATTTAGAGATGAGCAGGTGACCTTTGTGATTTGCAAATACTGAACAGAAGTAGCTTGTGTAGCTCTCTCTCCTCTTGAGATGGGATTCTGGCAAAAGCTGCAGCTTTGGCATGGAACCGGCAGTCTCCTAACGGGAGGTAGATGCAGTAGAATCCATTGAGATAAAGAATAATGGAAGCTTGCTAAAGCAAGGCTTGGCTACAAAGAAGCCAGATGTCCAATGTTTTCCACTTCCTTCATCACATTACTCCAGATTTGGAGCAATGTAACTTAAGCACCCAGTAGAGGGTCTGGCTGTTTGTATCTGAAGTGAGCTTTGCTGGACTTTGCGTGCTTATTCTTTATGTAACTTTGTAACTCGGACCAGATAATCTCAATTTTCATTCTTGTCTACTAATGTCAAAAACACCTATTTTCTTCATCTAGTTCTTAATGGCATAATTGTTTACTAGTCTAAACAACCTAAAGGGTCCCTCTGTCCCCTTTGTCATAGAGCTAGGCTGAACTGGGCTGACCTGTGACAGGCAGGCATCTCCCTTTTGAAAACCAAGCAAGACTTCTATCTCTGCTCACAGCAGTTACACAATTCTAGAGAATTCCATTTCAAAGCAATATGTTGGTTCACATCATGGATAGTCACAGTGTTGTGAATCTAAATGGAAGTCCACCAAATTCTGACTCATCTCACTCAGCAAAACCCAAAGGCCGTATTCCTTCTTTGTCACACAACCATTAAGACTTATGATCCAGATTTTGTACATTTTTAAACCCAGAAACTACTGCAGAAGTAGCTGTTGAAAGAGTGCTGTTAGGATTGGGGTAGGAGCAGAAGAGAGGGGAAATTTTCCACTGCAAAAACGCCTTTAGAAATATTTCAGCAAATGGAGACAAGCTACAGATTTAGAGGAATTCTGAATGAAATTCAGAATGGGACTGGTTCTGAATGGAATTCTGAATGGAATTGTGGGAGGCCCCAAGCTTTGCCAAAGCACTCTGCAGGACTCGGGTTTTCCAGCACTGCAGGAGTGATGGGGGGAAGAAAAGCTAACCAGAAAAGAGCACCTTCTATGGAATCCCTCCATATAGGTGTGGACTAAACTTTGCCTATATCCCAATATCTGCTGGTACTGCAGAGCATTACTAAAAACAGCACAATTATTTGGAATAATGCCCTTGAAGATGAAAACAACACTCTTCTAAGACCCAAAACATGCCAGTTCTTAAACCTTAAATACAATACCAGCACTAGGAAATCATGCTATAGCAACTCTGCATTACTTTCAGGTAAGATGGGAGTTGACATTACAGTGGTCATCTCAGCAACAATGTTTTTACGATCTAGATTTACTAAGCCATTGTCTGCAGCCCTCAGCATAGCATGAAATGCACCACTTCTACTTGCGTGCCCTAATTAATGTATGTACTTCTGGTTTAAAAGACATGCCCTTCTGACACAGGTTCAGATTCTTACTACGGTTGTTCAGGATAAAAAAAGACACATAGCAGCATTTAGATAACATCCAAAGGCTTTCTGAAGAAAACCACATCACATCGTATGTAATATCACACAACTGGTACGTCTCAAACTCCCACACTAATCCTCACACTTCCCACGGAACAACTGGATAAGTCGTTTTTAAGCTTTTTTCACTCTTCAGAAAAGCCCAGCCTTTCAGTGTCAGAACTTCCAGGATTAAACATTCTTTCCAGTTGTTGGCTCAGGGCCTGAAGAGCCTGCACTTTCAAACTTCTCCCATTCTAACCAGTTCAAAGATCAGGAAAATGAAGCCATCTTCTTTGCAGCCGTAATCCACGACCCATGCTGTTAGGCACTTAAGAACATCCCAGAAGCAAACTACCTTGTTTCAGCCCGCAGCGGGACCCTGCGGGGCGTGGGGTCACGTGACTGCCACCCTCCCCAGTCAGCTGACTCAGCGTTAATCCGGTTTGGTGGCGATACCGCTGGAACCAAGCCTAACGCGGTGCATTCCAGAGCTGGGAGGGAAGCCGCTTTGCCATACAGCAGCAAACGCTAATAAGATTATGAGTCAGAATGACCATCGGGACACAGTTCGGGTGGGATTCTATCCCAAACAATTCCCACCAATTCCTCAGGTGGATGTGTGGTTCTGAATCAATTTGTGCTGATGTAGTTTATTCCAAAATGAACAGCATGTCACTTATCGCCAGAGAAGACAAGTGCATTCTCACTGAACCTCATGAGACATAACCAAAGTTATTAATCTGAAATCAAAGTAAATAAAAAACATACATCAGTATCGTAGTCCAGTTGAGAAGCACTGCTTCAACACAGCTTGTGTTAGCTGAAGGACCTGAGGACGAAGCCTGTAACCCACGTCGGCTGCACTCCAGCAAAAGCAAAAGAAGCAACGACAACCACAGCAGGTGCTTCCCTCCCATCAAGCACAGCTTCTGAAACTTACTTTAAGAAGTGCTGCTGTTTTGAGCACACTGGGACTTCCCACAGATCTGCAGATCTTTCCCCAGAGCTTTAGAGAAAAATTACAAACATACTTGCACATCAATCACAAGCATACTTTCTCCCAAATGTTTTAATGGTTCTCTCACTCACCCACTGTGTTCTCCCCATTTCTTTTTCCTGAGGGAATTCACCCAAAGTCCTTCTAATCCAACTTAAAATCTGCATTTGGCATAGACAATAGCTGAATTGGATCATTAGGTTTACAAGGAAAAGAGAGTTAGGACTTGCAGTTTAAACTATCATCAACATTTTGTTAAGGTCTACAGTATTATATAAGAAATTGATTATTCTGCAGTTTAGGACATTGAAATCTAGAGAAAATAAGTTTCAAAGTCTGCTACAGGGAGCTGAGTATGAAATCAGCTGGCAACCATCACTCAGTTCATCACTCTGTGGAGATAGTTCTGACCATCTGCAATCATCTGCACGTTCTTTAGTTTCTCTGCATCTCAATTTCATCCATATTGCAGGAATAACAGAACTCATCTACCTACTAGGGTATACCTAAGGACAAGTTCTTTTATGCACTCTTTCTTCCTGATCCTGGTGGGATCCTTCCCAATGGCTGGAAATTCACCTCTTGGGAAGTGGATGTGTGACCATAAGCAAACTTCCAGTATAATTCAAGGAGAGAGAACAAGTTAGCACTACTCCTGAAAATGAAGCACTGCTGACTTAAAAATTAAGACAAGTCCACATAACGACTTCCTTCTCTACTCTTCAGATGTTGTAAGTGGTGTCTTCATAAGCATGTTTTCATTTGTAGAGCTTTAGTGCATTAAATATTCAATTTTTAAAAATACATTAAATCCTTCAAAGACGGCTTATTTCTACCTGCTCTCTCAAGCAGTAGGACTGTATCCATTACTTTAAAACATGACAGAGGAGAAGCCAACAGCACAAACAGAACTACTGCAACCATTTCTGAAACTCAGTACTTGTATCAAAGAATTATTTGTACTTCTCTGCAATTCTGTAGTAAAATCTAAAACAGTCTCTCCTAGTGCAAGGTACAACATTAAGACTTTTTCTCTACATTTGAGAGGATACTAGCTCACAAAATTTATCGCTTTATGTTAAAATACATACAATTCTGAAATAACTGAGGTTCGCAGTGTGAGCTGCATCAACAATTCAGAGGCTGCAGGAAGGGAAGTTCAATGCCCCTCTCCCCACTGTGTGCTAATACCTTTTTCCTATTGCATATACTCAGCAGCATAACACAGAGTTGACTTACGAAGGCTGATTGGTAGCTCCAAGGCAGATGGGTGAGCCCAGTCAGCTCTGGAAAGGATCTGTCAAGCACCAAAGTGTGCTGGACTCAATCAGTGGAAGTAGAGAAGGATACAAGACTTTCTGTTTTAGCAACACTGGCCTATGATGGCTCAGGACATGATGAGATTTCCAGTATCTTTGACTAAAGTGAAATGCATTCAATGCAAGAAATTCTACATGTGGTAGTAGCATAGCACAAGTACTGCCAGTCACAAAGTGCTTGCAGAACTCAGGTCCTCAACCTGACAATTATTTAGCCTCTACTTTTAATTGGGCTGTAGGGAAATGAAATAAGAAAGATGAAGAAGCAGAACAACTACCAGTCACAGAAAGAGATGGAAGAAGAGAGGGTTCCACACTGCACATACATTCATACCTACCCTGAAACTTCATAGGACCTGTATTAGTACACTTTATTGAAAAATAAGCAAAGAAATACTGTGTTTCATTGAAGGAGCAAAAGGAAACGTATTGCTCCGAATGGGGTGAAGGAGAGAGCTATGAGCACTGTCCCAGGTTTGCACAAATAATCGGTGACAGCACAGAACAACGTCTAACAGCTACATCTGCTCCTTGCCACTCGTGCTGGGCAATAAGCTAAGTTGGAAATTAAGTGTTTACTACTCCATCTCTCCCCACTTGGCAGCAAATACAAACATTTGTAAGACCCGCTGTTGTCACACGGCCACTTCCACAGGCTCATTCCCAGCACCATAACACGGGCTGCAGATTCACAGAATGACCATACCAGCAGCTTTTCATGAAGACAGAAAACACTTTAATTTATTTGCGCTAAACGGCGAAGGAGACGTTACACTCTGGCAGGGTTCCACCCGGTCTCACACACACACAGGTCAGGCCGCACCGCGCTCCGGGCCCCGCCGGCGCCCGAGACGACCGAGCACGGCCGGGCGGAACGATCATGACCCCCGCCCTCTCTCCCTCCCTCAATGCCGGCCCCGCCAAGCCCGGGCCCACACCGCCCGCCCGCCGCACTCACCTACGTCCCGCGGCCGGGCCTGCCCCGGCACTGTCGCCCGCCACGCGCCAACAAGGCGGGCTCCCATTGGGCAGCGCGCTGCCTGCCGCCGGCGGGCGGGGAGGCCCGGCTGTTCCCGGCCGTTCCCGCCTCCTGTCAGGCGCCGGCGAGCCGAGATGATGGCGGCGGGCGGCGGGGCGGCGCGGGGCGGAGGGGCCGCCACCACCAGCACCAGCTTCCGGCGCTCGGGCGGCAGCCGCCTGGCCGCCGTGCCCGGCACTCGGCCCGCCCTCCGCCACGGGCAGCTGCTGCTCTCCTGCGGGGTCCCCTCCCTGGACTGTGTGCTAGGTTGGTGGAGCGGGACCCGGCGCCGCCGGCCCTGTGGGATCCCCCGGCCAGGACGGCCCTGCCCGCAGCCCCCGGGCCGGGCGGTGAGGGGAGCGGGGCGAGGGGAGCGCGGGGCCGGCCCGTCCTGTCAGGCTGCCGGCGCGGGGCGGGAGCTCTGGTTCGGAATTGAGGTGCTGATCCGCCGCGAGAGCGCTGTGCCGCGGGCTGGGGCACAGGCCAGCAGCGCTTCATTTAACTGGGAGCTGATTTCAGGTTGGGTACGGGGAGAAACTTCTCAGAAAGAGTGATCACACATGGGAACGGGCTGCCCGGGGGGGCTGGGTGACTGTCCCTGCAGGGCTTTCAGGGCCGTGGGGATGTGGCACCTGGGGACACAGCGGGCACGGTGGGGATGGCTGGGGCTGTGGCTGACTGAGGCCTGGTGGCAGCCTCACTCTTTTATACCTGAACAAATGCATGGAAATTGCAATGTGTTTCCTTTCTAAGGACCATCCGTATGAGTAGTGATGCATACAATCATCATTCTGTACAAAAAAAGACACTGCAACATGGGTATCTTAAGGACAAGTATGCTTGTGTTTAATTCTATATGTTTATTTGTTTACATGCTGCAGGGAACACCTGCATTTCCTTCAAGTAGTGGTATCCTTGTGGAGTGAGCTCATCCTCTTTAAGAGAGATCTGTTTCATTCAGTGTATGTGAAACCCTTCAGGCACATAACCATGCTGGCACAGACTGCCCAGAGAAGCTGTGCAAGCCCCATACCCAGAGGTGTTCAAGGCCTGGCTGGATGGGGCGCTGGGCAGCCTGAGCGAGCGCTTGATCTGGCAACTGGCAGCCCTCCCTGCATCAGGGGCAGTGGAACTATATGATCTTTGAGGTCTCTTCCAACCCATGCCATTCTGTGATTCTAAGATTTGCATTGAGTATTTCAGTTGTTCCTGTTTCGTGTTATAATTGTCTTTTGCATAGCATGGGTAGGAAGCAGTGGACAGCTCCCTTCAGTAACAGGCCCCAAAGTCTCAGGGCACTTTCTAACACAATGAGTGCTTTCTTATGGACACTGGGGAGACTTTTTCCAGCAAACCCAGCATCCCCTCTAAAATACCTCTTCATTCTCTTGTAAATATTCAGTAATTTCCCCACCTAATAGGTTTTAAATTTGAACATC
Organism: Gallus gallus; assembly: GCF_016699485.2. Taxonomy (NCBI): domain Eukaryota; kingdom Metazoa; phylum Chordata; class Aves; order Galliformes; family Phasianidae; genus Gallus; species Gallus gallus. Next base: position 5,259,222 of record NC_052536.1, read on the forward strand.
AAGAACATTCTTCAAACCTAGGAATGGAAACTTTTTAAAATGCTTTTAAAATGGTTTTAGCATGTAGCATCTTTGAAGGCTGGAAAACTCTATATTCCCATGGTTTTCCCTAACCTCCTCTCCCTTAAGTCACTGATTTCTGGGTAGGCCATGAGGACTCTGAGGTCTTGTGCCCAACGCAGCGGTCCTTCACCGGGCTCTCTTAAGTTTCTGCATTTCTTTCATATCCTTTCATGTCCAGAAGCTGCAAGCTAGATGCAGCACTGCTAGCACTGTGAAACTTAACCATCACCTGCCTGGTATTAAATGCTCTGTTTCGAGGTGCTTTAAAAAAAGTCACGGATACTTTCTGAAAACAATGGGAACACTTCTCAAGTTGCAACATCTGTTGTGTTTCTGTCCTTAAATCCCATTGCTGTAAGTAGCAGTGAGACAGTTACTACAATTGTTTCCTTGTCTGCGTGTAGTGCTGACTGAGGTACTGGCAAAGAAAAGTTAGAATAACAAATAGAAAGAATTACAAGTTCACAGCAGTTTCCTTAGGGTACTTGAAGATTGTAACTGTCTGAGTATTTCCTGTATGTTCCTACTGCGTTTTCCTGCAGTGTTTGTTGTTGTTGTTGTTGTTTGTTTGTTTGTTTTGCCTGATTTACTATTATTGCTCATTAAAATACAAATATGTAACCATAGTAACTGCAATAGTTTTACATTCCTTCTGATAAAATGAACTTCTTTAAACTCTTTGCTGTCTCATACCACGTACAGCCTGTCTTCTGCCCTGAGTTTGCCTTCAGCATCCAGGGTGTATGCAGTTGTGTTATTGCTCTTGCTTGTAGGAGACACCACAAGTGATGAGCTGCAAGACAACTTTGCGTTGGCGTATTGTCTGACAAATGTTCTCTCTTGTACAAACTGTTTAAAAACAGCAGGGACACTACTTCTGTGATGGCTACAAGGGAGCTTTAGATAACCAGGAATTTAAGTCATTATTGCCATGAGGTAATAACTTTGCTTATGGCTATTTTGATCATCTTTTCTATGTCGAGCTGTGGTTTGGTAAGATTTCATAATTTTGAGCTGTTTCTTTCCACGTGCTTTATAGATTGTGCTAGTTTTAAACAGCTGTTGTTAGCACTGCATGTGTTCTGTCTCCCTGAAGAACTGAATGCAGTGAGTGTTTAAAGCATACTTCCTATCAACCATCTGCATGATTACTGATTTGGGAATTTTTTCCTTTCCTGTTGCAGTAGAACTTCTGGGTTTGTAAAAATCGGTGAATTAGAGCATGGGAATTTCATTCTGGTTTTCAAATAAATAGTACTTAGGTGTTTGTATGTTTGTTTTAGGTATCTAAGAAATGTTTGTTTACTTGATAAGTTTACCAGAACTACTGAGGTATTTGTACATAGGTGTTAGGAAAAAAATTCTTCACAATGAAGGCGATGAGGCACAGGTTGTCCAGAGAGGCTGTGGGCGCCCCATCCCTGGGGGCCCTCAAGTCCAGGCTGGGTGGGCCCTGGGCAGCCTGAGCTGGTAGGGGGCACCCGGCCCATAGCAGGGAATTGGAGCTGGATGGGCTTTGAGGTCCCTTCCAAGCCAAGCCATGCCATGATTCTATGATCTTGGTTTAAACTATTTGTGACGCACCAAAATCCAACTATGAAATTGAAAGTTCACTAAATGTTTGCACTGTGATGTGCCATTACAACTGTTGTAGCATCATGACACGGGAACAAAGTGATTCTGTTGCTTTGGGTTCAGGCATTACAATGGAACGGTATTAGCACTGTTTGTGGCTTTTGTACAAGCATTTTGATTATGGTACTCATGCTGTGACCATATCTGTCCCACTAATGCAAGCAAAAAGTATCTCTTAACTTGTTTGATTTTATGGTCTTGTGTCTCACAATTTATGGACTTTCACAGGCTTTTGCCTCTTAATTTGATGTAGTTTATTTTGTTTTATATTTTTTAAACAGGAAATACAAGATTACCAGCCAGAATGTTTTATGTGAGATGTTGATCTACTCTGTAACTTTGTAAATGCGCTTTGTTTTGGCTATTTACTCAGCATGATTTATAAGCCATATACTTTTTCTCTACCTATGCAAAACAATGCTTGGGGCTGAGTATTTTATGACTTCTTGGTATGGTTTCTTCATGTCGTGTCCAGAATCTTAACTTTTTATAGTAGGCAGCAGCTACTGTTATGCTATTAATGCATAATACCTAGATTACTCTCATACAATTTATTACTACTCAAAGGATACAATGAAAAGACCTGATCTCTAAGCTGGCCATGAACATCGTGGAGATTTCCCTTTAGTTGTTTAGTTCTGTAAACAGCATCTAACTTTCTGTACAACTCTTCCTCATTTATCTTTGTTGATTATGGTAGCTTGCGTCTTGTCAGATATTTTTCAAGTAAGAGTCCTTTAAAAATGTTCTAATAGTCTTTCATCCAACCTGTTGATATTCTTGTGTAACTTAATCCTGGAGCTAGTAGGTATAGAATGAAGATGGCAAAGGATGTATATCATTTGGAAATCTTTCTGATGTGATATTCTGCATAATCATACTGCATTCTAAGTCATCTGATGGGTCTTATTAGAGAATCCATAGAAGCGTAGTCACTTAGTGGCATTAAGGAGTGAGAAATTAGTTCCCATAAATCAGTGATGAATGCAGAATCCATTGTCTCTCAGTCAAAACAAAGGCTGTTGTAGTTAGTCCTTTGGCAACTGCTTGGCCTATGGGAGAGAAATTTGCTTTACTCTTTCTCCTGGGTATAGATCAACTTCAGAAGCGCTCCAGAAATTTGTAGTACTGCCAGCAGAGCTAAAGGTGAAGAAATTCATCCAATCCCTACTGGAATCTATTTCAAGTGAAGCTTAATGAGCATTTGAATTGATAGACTGAATCCTTGTTCACCAGAGTCCATCTTCGGAGTCCAGAATTGACTTCTTGTATCGCAAGTGTTGGGTAGTGTGCTGATGTGATTCAGTTTGCTCCCAGCTTGCTTTCAGAGCAGAAAGTAATTAAGAAGACATACTGCAGTTTCCTTCAAACAAAGCGCTGTGATTGACTGGCTATGTATGACCATCCCAATGCTTCTTTGGTAAAATATTTGTAGTCTGCCTTCAAGTTGTTTCACTATATTCTCTCTTGGAATTCAGAATGTAGAATTGTTTACTCTTCAGATTAAGCAAAATATGAGTTCATCTTTCCCCTTCTCTATTAAAATTCCCTCTTGGGACAACCATTGAAACCACTGTTACTTAATTGTACCTGTGTTCTCTTTGAGGAGCAAATAAATCAGTCAGAACAAGAGTTCATAGATTATCTTTTTTGTCTGTTGAGATTGATGGGATAAGAAACCTTGTATCAAAACATATGGGATATATTCATTTCTGTTTATTATTCGCTCAGTCATCTGTGATTGGAACAAGAGTTCAATCAATCCAGTTGCAATCAATGGATTGCAATTATCTGAGCAACAAGAAAAAAAATAGTAGTTTCCATCGTAAATTGGTCAAAATTTGTTTTGAAACAAACTTTTCAATCAGCTGCATTCATGGAGTGGTTGCTGTGTCCAAGGCATTCTAAAAGAGACATTTAATTGTGTTCTGCTCAGGTTTGTGTTACAGTGTTAATGAAGCATCAGCCCAGCTCTTACTGGATGGAACTCTCCTCGCATTATTGCTAAGTCTGTTGGCAGTAGTGTGATAAAAACTAGTGGAGCCAGGATTTTGCCTGAATGACTTCAGGGGGAAGTTGTGAGCATCTCAGCTGGCCACTCTGCATACGTGGTTCGTGGTGCAAAGCGGTATCTCTTGGTAGTGATTAATATGGGTTTCATTTGGAGAGTATTTTGTTACTTGAGTCATCTGAGGAAAAATCCACTGGCTGAGAGCATAAATCATTATTGTGTTACTTGAGTATAGTTGTGCAGAGCTCTGCAGGATCTTTTTACGATGATGATGATAATACAGTATATTGTGAAAGTAATTGTAATGTGTAATATATAATTACATGTAATGTATAATTATTTCATAATAGAGAATTGTAGGAAGTATTGCAAAGGTAATTAAAATGTTGTTCACTTTTATATTTTTAAATTCCCTGTTATCACCTTTCTTTGACTTATAAACTAAGAAAACTTAATTGTTCTCTAACATAATATTAAAATGTAGTCTTACTTTATTCTTCATTTTGTTTTCTTTCCAGGTGGAGGCTTAGCCGTTGGAACCCTTCTTCTTATTGGTTAGTATAGAATATATGGATACATAAAGCAATATTCTGATCCATTTTGCTCATTTCCATATACTAAATAACCTGTCTTTTTAATGTTTATTAAGCTGAGAATTTAAGAATAGGTGTTTTGTCTTGGGTAGACTTCAGAGTGAACTTTTCTCTATTTCAAGAATGACTGGATGTGGCTCAAAACCCTGCTTTCAGACAGGTCTGAGCTCCCATGGGGGATGCTGCAGAATTCTGTTTGAAAGCATCATGGTTAGAAAATTTCTGAATTTCCTAGGACATATTTGAAAAGTTCCAAGGTTTTCTAAATGATTCAGACTTCTTATCATCACAAAGAGATTTTTGTTTTAAATTGGCTTGCTAAGGAAGATGGGAAATACAGAATCTTTTAATCATTTGGTTGCCAGAATTGGCTAAGAGAAAGCTGGTGGGAGCCTGCTTTCTGTTAGAAAGTGAATAAGATAAACTGAGATGGCTAAATAGGTTTCAAGAAATTTCCCTTTGCAGACTACGTCAAAACTGCTACATGTCTCCACTGTAGCTGAGATGCCCAGGTTTCCTTTCTGTTTAGGTCAAGGTGTATCAAAGCATAAAAGAACAGTTGTATGCATATATCCTATCTTCATACCCTCAGGGTATGTATGGGAATGTAGAGCCAAGAAACACTTCCCAGGTTCCTCAAATAAAGTGTAACAGCCACAGCTATGTAAAGTTAGTGAGCTGATGCCATTTATTCTGAAACTCCATTTTTTTGCAACATTGGACTTCTGCTCTATGACTTGATGGCAAACATAGATTTGGTTAAAGGCCGAGGGGGAAAAATAATGGTTGACTGAGACTTGCTTCTAGAAGCATACAACCTACACAGAAATGATGCTCTTCATCATATGTGAAGTTTTATATTTAATCTGCTTTTCCTGAGAAGTTAACTGCGTAAGGCTTATGTGACCCTCCACTAGAAGCTGAACAGCATTTTCATTTTGCCAGTGAGCAATGTAATTTCTCTAATTATGGCTTGTTACATTAAGTCTAATTCTTAGTTCTGCATTTTATCTATCACTGGAGGCTGTTTAAAGACAGGTTATTATTGTAGTGTATCTTAGAAAATCTCAATCTTTAAATAAAACCCTATAAACTTCTATATATTTTGGTACAGACCTAAGTAATTTGAACAGTTGCCTGCCAGAAAAAATCACTGACATTACCTAATTTCCTGTAGGCTACCATCTGTTTAGTGGCAGCCATTTAAATTTTTTGAGAACATTGAATTGGTACAGCAGTTCACTGTTTCCAAAAGAAGTTGTTCAAATTCCTCTCCCTGTTCTTGGCCAAGCCATCTTGTTGTTCCCTGGGTTAGCACTAATGCTTTTCCGTTCTTGCTGAGCTGATTCAGCTCTCTAAGGTGGAAGAAAACCAACCCAGCTGCAGAAAAGCAGAGACTTTGCTCTTAGCTTAGTGACCTGAGTTAGCTAACTAATGTATAAGACGAGTACCTGGGCCAGCACAAAGGGGAAGAGAAGGGCTGCAAAGTCAGAACTAGAACTAGAATCATAGAATGGTTTTGGTTGGAAGGGACCTTTAAGACCATCTAGTTCCAACCCCCCTGCTATAGGGAGGGTCACCGCCCACTAGACCAGGTTGCTCAAAGCCCCATTCAGCCTGGCAGAAGAGAGAGTGTTTGGCCTCTCTTGGTGTAGAGAATACCAATTGAGTTTATTTTTCTCATGAAATGTTATCCACGTTTCTCTGAACTCAGGAGCAGTGATCAAAGTTTTATGTCTTACTGCTGTCAGTGAAGATCTTACTTACACGGTTTGAGAAGAGCTGCAGTCTTGCTACCAATAAAAGAAGGAGGAAGAAGTTAGAACCTGCCATATTTTTCTGAAATCACAAATTATGAAATTTTTGTTTTGTTTTCCATTATAATATTTACTGTCCCAGCCACTAGAAGAACTGGGTGGTATCAAATGGACCTACTAGCTATAAAATCAAACAAAAGAAGGTGATGGTTCTTCATACAGTATGCAGTTAAGGTTTGAAATACCTCACCATGGTGTGTTGTGAACAACAACAAAAAAATTAAGGTCTCAGTGGGAAGTTAGGCAACTGCATAGAAGAGAAAGCTTACTAAGTGCATGGATACCAAGTTCAGCTAAGGAAGTCCTTAAACCACAGTGGGAGGCTGAGTAAGTGCCTGGTTGAAGCATCACATTTGCTTGTTCAGTTATTACCTCTTTTTATATATCTGCCTTTGGCTATTCTTGAGCGTGGTGTCAGGTACCCATTTGATCTCATCTAAATGGCTCCAAATGAAATGAATGCAAAGAGAATGAGGTTTTTTGTTCTAATGAAAAAAATGATGAGATACAGTGATTTGAAAATGATAGGATTCTTACTTGGTTTTTTTTGTCTCTGAGTGCATTGCTGTATATTTGTGATCTGCTAGTAAACTTAAAGAAACACGAAGGAGAATTTCTCTTTAAGCTTTGAAAACTATTTTTTTTCCCAAATAAAACTTTCCATATATTATTTTGAAACATATAATTATATACCAAAAGCCTTGAAGGGAGAACTATATTTATTCATGACTCATTAGTCTAAAAACTTTTAGACTAATTTTTAAAGGTGGTGGAGGTAGAATTGTAACTGCATTGTTAGAATATCCTGTCAATATACGAAAAAAAAATCTGTCATGAGATTAGTCTAGGCAAGCTTAATACTATACAGGATTGAAGCTGTCAGTGATAAACCTCCTAGGAAGATCCTTCTGCGTTGTACTCTCAGTGTTATTAAAAGGTTAAATTCTTCTCCTTCCCTTCAACATTCTCTAAGGCGAGAATAAATTGTATTACTTTTAGCTTAGCTTCCTTTGCAAATTAAATGCTCATCTTCATTATTTGACGCATTATCTTGGTTAATTTAACCAAATAATAGTAGATTCAGGATATTAAAATATTTATTTTATCTGTTGTATTCTGGAGACGTAGTAATGGCACAGGTTACTTGATAAGACTAAAATATTGTTTGAAGTAAGTGCTCAATTTTCTTAAATTTAAATCATAATAATGAGCATCATGATTTCCAGTTGGACTTAATTCTATAGTATATTCTTTTGACAGTCTTTTATTTATAAGAAAATTAGAGAGTACATGGTTATCTTACTTCAGATTGTGGAGGAACCAGAAACTTCCTGTTTATTTGTTTTATATAGTAAGGTTTTTTTTTTTTTAACTAATACTTTAATTTCAAGAGGTGTTAACAGTACCAGGGTTTATAAAAAGTGGTAAAACAGTCATCCCAACTCCTGAGTGAAATGAAATTTGAACACTATCAAGTTGTTTCATATGATTGTGCAACCACTTGTTTGCTGTCTTGCCTTTAAGTGCTCCAGAAGATTTGCTTTCCAGAAGTCTCCAGACTTCATACCAAAACAAATAGTACGGCTGCTCATTAAGCACACTGCTTTCCTTCCACTGCCTGAGGTACTTAGACCTGTTGTATGTTACCACCCTTAGGAGGACTTTTCAGAACAAAGTTATTTTTATAAATATAAGCCTTGTTTGTATAACAAACAAACTGTATAGTGAGGGACTGCGGGCTCAAATAGATCTGCCCTGGGTACTCTTTAAGACCCCCTTCCTACATACCTTTAAGATGCTGTAGCCTTGACAAGGTCATTGATGGCTAAATGTTTTTAAGATTATCAGTGGGAGGGTTTTTGTTGGTAGCTGAGGTCAATTATAAAAAGTTAACATTGTTTAGTTAAAAGCAGGTCTGTACCTGTTCAGTCTAGGCCTTGAAGCAGTTTTAGCTACTTTAATTAGCTACTCTTATTTTTGTTAGATGTGCTATTCAGCCTCACTGGTAAGAGCTCTTCTCACTTGTCAGTATAACTGAACTTAATGATCTTTTTAAAATTGAAAAAGATAATCTCCAGGGAGGTACAAAACAGTGATTTGCTAAATATAATTATACAAAATACAAGTTACCAGAATATACCTTTCTGAAGTGTGGCCAAATGCCAAATATCATGACTTGGATGTTTGACAGCTCACTTTTGGCATGTGCTAATTAAATGCAAGTGACACACAGTATATCCCCTCAAGCTTTGTAAATGTGGACATTAGTAAAGTATCTTTTAAATGGAATTTGGGATGATTAAAATAATCGCATCTTATAACCTGCAGCAATTCGGAGAAATGTTTCATCGCTTCAGAAAGACTCACCTTAGGTCACAGTACCGTACCGTACAACTAGCTGGGGAAAAAAATGATCAATACTGATAGGCTATGACAGGCTTCTGGCAGCTCCAGGGCAACCTGTCTGGCTTTGTGCAGCGGATTAAAAAAAGCTATCTGTACATTACGATGCTGCAGTCTTATTTTTTTTTTCCTTTTATAGCTCTCATCGTCTTAAGTAATTAAGGTACAAATGATCTCTGGAGTTTTTCAAAGACCTTCATGCCATTCAATATGCAGAAATTTAGTAGTTGTTATAAATAGGATTTATACGTCTGTGTTGTCTTACAGTCAATTTTGTTCCTGGCTCTTTGTTCCTCTCCAAGTTTTGGTGCTTCTCCTCTATCCCACCCGTGAAACAGGAATACTTCTGGTGCAGGGGATTACTTAGGGCTGGAGACTTTTTTCTAGTAATGCCTCATATATAGACATAAATTTCCATCATTACGTGAGATTTTAGTTGCATTTCCTCTCTCATATCTTCTCTCTTTTTTTTTTCTGTGCTCTCGCTAAACTCCATACCTTAAAATTTTGTATCTAATTCCACAACCCACTGATCCCTCTGAGTAGTACAAGTCAGTCTGTGCACAAAGGCATTGAGAATGTCTCTGAAGTGTTCAGTAACCTGTACAGCGTAGGGGTGCGAAGATCCATAAATAGGCATTGGTCTTTCTCCTTAATTTTCAACATGGATATATGCTGGAATTCACTGTGCTCGTACTGACAGTACTGCTTTTTCCTGACATCTGTTTTGGCCATGAAAGCAAGCTGTGGAAAAAGGCCACTACATAATGGTCACAGTAAACTATTTTGTGTTCTTATCTGTGTGATCAGAAGAGATTTTGTCCTGTAGACAATATGCATAACTTGTAGGTAAATAATCTCTTTTCCTTGTATAGTTTTACGCTTCACTAGTTACTCACCTGCTACTTAGCTGCAGAATACTCTTTGTTCAGAAAGAATCGGAGAAGGCTATGGACTGTTGTGTGACTTGTGGTGACTGGGCCCAGAAAAGAGTCTGCAGCTGCATGAGTCTCATTTGTCTATGCGCCTTATTAGCTAGAAAGTGAACTTCACAATGAAGGCTGCTGGTGGGACAGCTCTTTAGTATGGAGGCTAAGAATAAAGATTTGGGCTTTTCTTAAGTTTCTTGACTGACTGAAACACACTTAAGTATTGGTTCCTACATGTATAGAATGGAGGTAGTCCTTCTAGATGTCAGTGTCATTTTGGAAGAATAAATGTAACTGTTGAGAATGTATTCTAGCCATCAAATAGTAAGTCCAAAAGTTACCAGCAAACAAAAACGCTTGTAAATATTTCACCAAAATTATCAGCAAAAATAATCAGTGAGCTTCTGAAATACCTGTGCTAACTGATTTGTTTGTTTATTTATAAAAAGAAAGCTGTACCCCTATGGTTTTGAATAGTAACATAACTATTGAAGCCAGGGCACAATGGATGCTATCAGAAAAGCCCCATATGGGTGCACTTTAGATCTTTTGAATACCACAAAAGTTTAGTGACCTAGAAATGAATCAATAAAAAGCCATCCTCTATGTGACAAATTGAAGAACTGAGGGATTCTTACAGATGCATTGACTTTAACAATTCAAGATACACTGTTTGTAAAGGCTTTCTGAGACACATTTAATCCTTTGAGTACTGTAGCAGACCATATTTTGTTTTATATTTAGTTCACTCCCCAGTAGTTTATTTTCCTGCTTTTCCTCTTAAGTTTACTGTTATGAAAATCACTGTAAGAAGACTAAAGGAAAAGCTAATGCTAAAGTGATATTCTCTCACACCAAATGGAAATGTTTTTAATTTGATAAATTGAAAACTCCTCATTGATTTGCAAAACGTGATTTGGAAGGGTGTGTCAGTGTAAGACCCACTTTAGTCCTGTTATATTACAAATAAATCTATCACTCAACAGAATAAATTATAAGGATAAGTCAGCGAGAGGTTTTGTATCCTGTTCCCTGTCACTTCATTCTTATAGTTCAACTTTTCAGCATTTCAAATAAAATTTAAAGAAAAAATTATTCTTAACTACTCCAGCCTTATTCAACAGTTAGCTGATTTACATCATCAGCAATGCACAGTATGACTTCTTAGATTTACCCAAGTTTATGGACTTTCTGTCTTATGTTTGGCACAGCACTAAGTATGTTTTTACTGTCTAAGGAATAATTAATAATAAGAACAGTGATCCTGAAAGACTCTTTGTATAGTTGTTCACTCACATCCACACTGTAACATGCTTGAACTAAATGTGATATTGGCTTATTCTCCATTAAATGTGAGTTAAATCTTGTTTTTATTCAATACTACTCAGTGTTTCTATGCTCCAAATGATGAAGATGAACTTTAAGATGTAAACAAAATAACAAATAAAGATTTTTGATCCATCAAAGATGTGGTAAATGTTACAGCTGAGGATTCTTCCAGAGTGCCTGACTCATGTTTCTTTTCATCTTTTGTTCCAAGGGAGGGAGGTGTAACTGTGTTGCCTCCACTGACATCTGCTGTACTGATGCGATTATATGGGGGGCTTGGTGACTTCTTCCAGGTAGTTCAGACATTTTTCTTTTTTAAATTAAATAGATATCTTACTGCCACTTAGTTTGAGAGCCAAAGCCCCCTATAAATCTGAGAGCTTCAAAGATGTAGGGGTTAGCGCATGGAAGACAATGTACTGTAAATAACATCAACTATACTACAGTAAGCAAATAAAGCAGGAATAGCTGTAAAGAAAGCCACTGTCTACTGGGATGGGAAGCGTTTCTGTTCCTGGACTCTAGTTACAATGGAGAATTACTTCAGATATGTTTTTTTTTTCCACTTGAAGAAATTTAAGATCTGCTAATTAAATAAATTTGAAAGATAAGACTAATACTTCTTAAAATCTTTAGTCAGCATCAGCTCTACTTTTTGCTTCCTTCAGCTCTTTGCTTTTGTCTCCATCTAGTCTCATAAATGAATCTACATCATCCGGTCATGGCAGAATGTATGGAGCCGAGTTACTAGGAAAACAGTTCTGCAGTGACACTATTAATGAGGTTTTATGCAAGCTAGATTAAACTGTATAAAAAATTTAATGAAGGGCGCTAAACTTTCAAGGAAATTGCAGTTTGTAAGTCTGTAATGCATTTGGAAATCAGTCCTGGTGAAGCTTTAACAGGGAACAATAGCAATAATTTGTGAGTAGTATACTTTTCACAGAACTGATATGTCCATACTTTTCACTACTTTAGTTTTAGTAAGATAAATGTGTTACTTTTATGTAAATGTGTTAGTGGAAGTAGATTAGAAGGCGAATCTGCCTGTGAGCAGATTAACAGTCTCAACAATAGATTAATACAATCTAAGTTCTTGAAACCCTCAGCATACAATAATACAATAAGCTGGATCCATCTTTTGCTTGCAGTAGTAGCAATAGCGTTGTAGTTGTTCTGTTCCCTTTGGTCTATATAGATATTTGTTTTTTTTATAGCTTTTTTTTTTTTTAGCTACTGTGTTATGACGCATTTTTCTCCATCTGAAGATGCTGGTTTTTGAGTTGCATTTAATTCATTTCTTCTTCAGACACATTTCTTTTTTTGCAAATTCCATGAAAGGGAAGTTTTATTATAAATATTTCTCCTTAACAACAGCATTGTTTATCTTGAAGCTGAAGGAATTATTCTGAAGAAGGAAGAAGAAAGAAATGAAAGAAAGAAATTTGCCAGATTACTGGCATGTACCTTTTGTTGTTTAGGAAAAAGAAAGAAGCATCCCACTTAATAAATTTAAGAATGAAATGAGAAAGCAGGGAGTAAATTGTGTATTGCCCAGTGTGCCATAGAGGATGAGAAATGTCTCTGGGAGAATTATTCCTTCCCAAGTGACTCTGAAAACTTCAGTTATAAATTTCTTTCTCTTGTTAATCTAACTATAGAAAGTGTCAGTGCTTGTGTATGGTATCAGGAATACAGCAGTGGAACACTATTTTTCAGTGATTTGCTTCATAGTACTCTTATTGCTTTTATGCTTTTATGTTCTTTATCCTTTTCAAATATACATCTTTCTTCCTTTCTCCCCATCCCACTTCATTTGTTGTTTTTTTTTGTTTGTTTGTTTGACTGCTAAATTCCAGATCATAATGTCCTGATACATATTAAATGTCATTTACTTGTTTGTTTATTTTTAACAAGTTGAATCTGAGTGACAGCTTTCTTATTTTCAGCCTTTGGTTTTGATTCTGATTGTTTTTCTTTTAATATTTTCATATATGATTTGTAATAGGGAGGAAATTGTTTTCATGTCACACAAATAATGGAATAAGAGTACTGTTGGTTCTGCATAAAGAAAACCTGTCTGTCTAATTGGCACAATTTTAATTTTACTGGTCAATTAATCAGGTTATTACACAGTCAGGAGTATTTTGTGCTAGCTGTTAATATTACCAGTGTTTATATTTCCTAAGAATAGAGAAAATCAAGAGGCAGTTCAAATTTCAGAAGTTGTTTACTCATTCATTTCTCCCATAGTATTGAGTTATGATAAAATTTTAATTGTAGAAAGCTCGTTAAGACATTCTAGTATACATAATTTCTAGTAGTTAACTTGCAACAAACAGATGCTGAAGGAAATGTTTGCCTTCCTGAAGTCAGTGGAATTTTGTATGTTGATTTCATTAGGGTAACATTCACAACGTGTTCACAGTTATTGTCTCACCTCTTAAACAATAAGCTCATATGTCTTTTGAATGTGTTCATGGTTCTGCTGTGAGTTTTGTCAGTGAATTGTTAGTTGAAAATTTTCTTTTGAAGACTCGCATTATACAGATTTGCTGGGTTTTGTCTATTTTTTCAATATTTCATTTTGTGAAATAAGAAGTAAGCTTTAGCTTTAGCATCAATAAAAAATTAATAGATATTTTTAAGCAAGTTTATTAATACTTTAAGCGTTAAGAATGTAAATGCTACCACAGTTTTAAGAGATGAACAAAAGCCCTTCCAACTGAACCATGATTTCAGACAGCTTGGTTGAAACAATGGGAGGACTAGTTATGCAAATAGCGCTGTTGCTGTATGTAATCGATTTTGTAGAATCAGACATGTGATTAAGAACTATTTCTCCTGGAAGATTAGGAATACAGTATTATCAAGCATTACTTTTAAAACATTCTATTCATACTGTACTTATTATCTCAAATCTACATTACATAGTCTTTTTATAATGTCATGAAAATACAGGTGGATATTTTTATTTTGCTGTTTGTTTGTTTTGGTTGTTTGGTTGGAATTTTTTATTTACAAACATTCTTGTTTCCACAGAGGAAGATAAATATGGTGTTTACTCCAGTCTGCTGTTCAAATATTTTCTCGCCGAGGGAGTTGTCTGTGGACATGACTTGTTTGTTGCTTCTGCCCAGGACCCTCCTGCCAACATCATAAAAGTAAGGATTCATAGCTCTTAACTAGTAAAGTTCTAATTTCTTGATGAATTTAAATAAATTGTAAAGTTTATGTAGTAACTTTAAGTTAAAGTTATTAAGTAATGTTATTAAGTAATGAATTAATGTTGGTGATCTGCAAGAATATGTTGGGAAGTGCAGAAGTATTTACACTAGCCAGATTTGGGTTAAATTGGGATAAATTTAACTTGCTAACCTGCCTCTGCAAAAAAAAAATGGAATAAGATCCTCCCGAGGATCAATCTAGAAGCCTACTTATCCTTCATTTTGATTTTGGAAAAAACCCAGACAGACGAGCTGGCTAAATTGAATAGCTTGAATAAACCCAATTGTTTACAGCTTCCACCAACCTAACCACACAAAGTAGTTGAGCTACTTCTAATATACTGGGGATGGAGAGAAGCAGCATACAATTTGCACAGATATTTTTTGCAGTTTCCTATAAAAAAGAAGAATAGCATTTAACATCTTAAAGTAGAACCTCCTTTATTCAGACATTTCATTCTGATTGGCTTTTTTATACCAGGAAATATGGTCATCTTTGAATCAGGTTGTATAGAAAGGTTCCTTTCAGAATTCAATGAGCTTCTAATCAAAGCTGATACATTCCATTATAGGGAAACAGTCCTCATCAACACTATAAAAAATACAGAAGTATGGGAGTAATCTTAGAATATTTCATTAAATATTTTATATCTTTCTATTGCTTCTTTTTTTCTGATATCACAAGTAATATATAATTTGCTGATTACTTCTGCATCAAGTGTAGCCTGGCGTTTTCTTTAAGAGTATTCAGAGACTATTTCTGGTCAAGATGATCACTTTTCATTTTCACTACCTGGTGATCGTAGATTGTTCCTCATCTGTTCAATATTATCTCCAGTATTCATGAAAATGTGTATTCCTAATGAAACTACATGCTTGTAGTTAGAAAAATCTTAACTTTTTATTTCAACTATCTTCAGCCTAAAAAAGTTTGATTTAGAGATTAAATTTTTATCATGTATTCTTTTATTTTATAGTATAATCTAAACAAATAGGTTAGAATTTTACTGTGAATTACGAATTACATAATAAATATCATATCTTTACTAATTAGTAAAGTTAGTGCTTAAATAAGTGTTAATCAAATCACTGACTGATTGACCATACAATGGTCATTGCATTTGTTTTTTCCCATTAAAATTAAATTATCAAATTTAATATTTTTAGTGCATTGTATTAAAATGTCTCAAAATGAACCACCTAATGTGGATTTCATTCTTCTTTATTCACCTTTGAATAAATTGTTTATAGCTTGTCATAATTTACATAATTCCTGTTCATTCTGCTGTCGCTTGCTAACAAACACTGTTACATACTTCCATCTTTGTATCACTTTGAAATTCTGGTCAGTCAGTTTGATGTGGTTCGTTGAGCTCCACGGTGATTTTGGAATGCTTTCCTTCTTACTTTTAGGGGTAGCCACTAGGTAATGGTAACTACATTCCTCCATGGTTGTGTTACTATAAATAATTCTGAAAAGGTGGACAATGTTACTGCAGGAAAGTTGAAGAAAACGATTTTGCCTTGTTTTCTTCCTCCATTTGTGTTTTTATGTATCCAGCAGTTTTCTTGTCTATGCTTTTCTACTTTTACCTCGACTATTCAACACTTCATTTACTTAACAGGCAATATGCAATAAAGTTGATTTCTCTGATTTGTGTTGCTGTCTTGAAATTGTTTCAGTGAAGTAACCCTGTAATATGCTAGGCATCAAACTAGAAAATTATGTGCTTTCACAGTTTCCAAGCTTAGGTACTTCTTGAAAAGCGAGTATGTATTACTTTAAAAGACATCACCTGACAAAGTTGGTCTGAGACTGTCATTGGCCACAGTTAAATGTCCAAATCATAGAAGCAGACTGCTTTACCTGACCTTTAAAAGAGAAGACCTTCAGGTGCTTCAAGTCATCTCCTGGCAGAAAAATGAAGTCAGGCTTTTGAGACAACGTATCTGACTGTTGAGAATAAGATTGTATTTTATTTAATGAGGTTAGTAATTAATTTATTTTCAGTGTCTGAATGGACTATACACTGGAAAGGCAACACTGATTTTGATATATGTCAACCTATTTGTGCTTGTTTTTTATTTTATAAAATTGAAGTATGGATTCAGTATATTTTACATAAAGACAATTCTTTATGTGCTTTATGTCTTTATTGTGTGGTCACTCTATTTATAGTTCTCGGCTGAGATGCCATAATTGCCCTATTCTAA
This sequence comes from Gallus gallus, assembly GCF_016699485.2. Taxonomy (NCBI): domain Eukaryota; kingdom Metazoa; phylum Chordata; class Aves; order Galliformes; family Phasianidae; genus Gallus; species Gallus gallus. Next base: position 5,275,443 of record NC_052536.1, read on the forward strand.
TTGTATGATGTGATTGGAAGTTTCTTGAACCTATAACCAAGACAAATATTGCTGGTAGTAGGAAGGGGAAAAGACATTCTTATAGACCATAATTATCTTGAAATTGTGTATAACTAAAAGACAAGCAGAGGATAAAAAGCCCTGATCAGCTGCCTAAGATATATTATATTACCACCCACCAATTTATCCATCATCCTTTGAAAACATATTCATGCCTTTTGTAGTCAAAGCTCCTTCAGGAAATTGGCATTAAGACGTAATGCTGAAAAATTATACACCTCTGGTAAAACCTACAGAACTATATACATGCTGTTTTTAGAAAGTATTTTAAACATCTAAGAGCATTTCAATTCAATTTATATTCTTCAACAAAGGATAACTTTTTACTATAAGAGCATAAGTAGTGGGAATCAAATAGACTATAACATAAGAAGTAGTGTGGTATACTTCTTTGATTGATCATAAAACAAAAACTGATTGCATTCGTCAATGCAAAATTAATTCAATAATAATGTTTCCTTCAGCCTTCTTATATCTTGGTTTTCCATTTTCAGTACCATTTCTGATTAAGTTTAGACTGCAAATTATGAAAAACTATGTACTCAAGCTGAAAAACAGAGACTAGTAAAAAAGATGCTTTTATTCTTGAGTGTTTCCTTGGTTTCACTGTGTTTAGTGCTTATAATTTTTATTGTTATAATTCAGAAATCTAAAATTAATGCCAACTGTTTGGAAGTTCTATATAGTGTAGTGTATATGTTTGAGAATGGAATGCAAAATTTAATATATGGCTATGTTTATTACACAGGAAATCTTACATTTTTGAAAGAAAAAGCAAACAAGGGGATTGTGTATTCTTTTGAACATCCCTGTTGACAAAATTAGAGCAGGCTTGCATCCATTCTTAGTTATACAGGGTACCAAACTGACTCCTGGAAGTTATAAAGATACAGCTGTTTGTTTCTTTGTGCTCATTCTCTGTATTAGTGCCAAGATATGGTGGTCCCAGGCAAGTTTGAAGAAGACCAAAAAAAAAAAAGTCTGTCATCTGTAGTGGCTGCATTTATACTTTTCTCAATTTTACTACCTCAGATTTCAGACTAAAATTCTACATTTGCCTAAACAGCCCTTATGAGGATTTATTTGCCATTTTTCCTGAATAACTATGTTATCTAGGCCTTGGACAGGATGCTGAGCATCACAAATTCTCATGAGGAAAAATCACGTTTCCTAGTTACTAACTCATAATGAACAGTGCTGTTTGTTAAGTTGCTATTGCCTTGAAACCCATGCAGAGTTTGTCTTGAGAAGAAGGCTTGCTGGTCATTATATGTGCTGGGAAACAGAAATGAGCATGCCATGAAGCCACGTTTTTCCTATAGGACCAGTGTTGTCTCTATGGCCATTCCTCTGGGAACCTAGAAGCCTGAGATCCAGAACTGCTTTCTTGAGTTGCATTTATCCTGTGAAAAATCTGAAAAACACTCTGTACACTTACTGTGTTTCTATGGTATCAGCACTAAATTCTTTACAGCATGAATTTCTTTTTTCAAGATAGAATTTTATTACAAGGTGCTTCAGTGCTCTCAAGGTTGTCATTTTGGAGGCTCACGTACAAGAATAGAGGCTAAAGAACACCTCCTCCAAGACTAATAGTCCAAAAAAACTTACTTTGAAATAGCCCAGGAGAGTACTAGTTATAAGGTGGATGTTTTCCCTATCTTGGCTAGGCAGGATAGCCTTAAAATGAAATGCATTCCACAGAATTCTACCTCCAGTCAAGTCCTACATCTCCGCTTGAGCTTTATCACCAACTCAGTCTTTAACTTTTATGTCTGGTGTCATTGTACTCGTAAGTATAACAAGGGAACCACACTGAAAAGAGAAGAATGTAACATCACTTGATAAGGAAGCTGCGAGGTGCATGTCGAGGAGCACAATGGTTTATTTAAAAAAAAAAAAAAGAAAAAGAAAAAGGAAAGGAAGAAAGAAAGCAAGGTCAAACGACTTGGCAGAAAGTTTTACTTTAAAAAAAAAAAAAATTCCTAACAAATGTTTTCTAAAAAAAAAAAAAAAAAAAAAAAAGTGAAAGTATACTTCAAAGACAAAAGTTCGCTTATGCTTGCTGTTTGAAAAAGCCTGCAAAAATTCAGTCTCCAGCAACCTGGTTAAACTGACTTGACCTGAAGAATAGAAAATGCACACTTATTCTTTTCCCACTGAAAAGATGAATGCAGAAAGAACTTAGCAAAATATATTCTTGTTATTATTTCCAGGTTTCTTTTAAAGAAACAAGCAAGTATGCAAAAACAAAACAAAACAAAACAAAAAAAAACCTGTAAACTCAAATATTTTAATTATATTAGTTGTACTCCAGTTTTTAGTGTTACAAAACTACTTTGAACTGGACACATTTCACCCATGTGTGAAAGGGTATGCTGGAAAATAGATCACTTCTGTTTGAAAAGAATGAAATCCTGTTACGGGGTACCCACACTGAGAGCTCTCAGAAGTGTAAAGCTTCGTCTTTGTCAAATGTTTGGACTAATTTAATAAAAAGGTTTTCCAGAACCAGGCTTAAATTTCAGTTTTCCTGTCTGCCAATTCTTGGCTGCTTGTTAGGATATTTTCTTTCATGACCTTACTACTGAAATGATAAGCTTATTTTTAAACAGAGATCTTTCTTAGCCTATTAAATGTATCATAAGTGTAAACACAGTAGTTTTAAAATAAGCAAATTTTCAGGCATCAGAGTTGAGAAATAACTATTCTACAAATCTTTTTGGTAAATCTGTAGAATCAATATTCTCAGTTGTGCACTATAAGCAATAGTTCACTGTCTCTGAAGTTGTTTATGAATAATGTTTATTGTTGTTTGGTATGAAATCTGCTCAGGCCGGGGCATTATACACTGCAGTAGAGTTTGCAGAAGTTTGTAGAAGGGTACTTTCATTTTATTTAGTGTCTTCACATTAGTTTTCTTGGTCCGTCATTCCCCTTTTTGTTGCATTTTTATTTTAAAAAGCAATCATGAACTGATTCAGAAAATGATGAAATAAATATGATAACATTATCTAATATTTTCATGCATTCATGGTTTTCAGTGTTGTGAAATAGAGCCATAGTGGGAGGAAGTAATAGCAAAGAGTAGTATGGCATGGCTAAAGGGTTAGCTTCTGTGTATGTGAAGCAAAGAATGTATTCAGTCGGTTTAAAACAAAACAAAACTCTTAGAGTACTTTCAGTTAACTGTTGTTTTTTTATTCCACAAAACAGTGGAATTCTACCTCCCTTTTTCTCTTCACACAATTCTCATTTTTCATGGCTGGTACTTTTGAATGTCAAAGAAAAATTTCCGTGCAACTAACGACCTTACCTGGAGATGGAAATAAATTGTGGTACAAGGGCCTCTGAAAGAAAAAAATTCTGTATCCAGTCATTTGTGTTCTTTAACAATAGACCTTGTCTTCACAAGTGTTTACAATCAAAATAGAATCCTCCTCCCTTTTGGGAGTAGGGCCCTTTAAACTGACATTTATATAATACGTTATTGAAAAGAAAATATTTACCCTTCCTTACTTACCATCTGGTGTCCTTTAAATACTAAAAATTAACATAATGAAAAAGCCTCAAATTCATGTGAGTTTAAACTATTTAAATATCATTGCAATTAGAGATCAACAGTGAATCGCAGTTTTTTATTTCCCATGTTTCTTTAGCCAAACCTGTGACAATATTACATTGCGAGATAGCTGCATAAAACCATGTGAACAACATATTTATTGCTGCATAAATAGATAATGTTTAAAATTCTTAAGTACTATTAATTATACAGTTATCAAAACCCATAAGGATCAAAGGATTTTATATAAGAGGGATTTCACATACAGCTTGGATTATGTTGCTAAATAATAGCACAGTAGTACTTCTTTAGCAATGTAAAATAGCTTAGAGTGGAGTATGATGCCTATAGTTGGTGTAATGCATTGGTAATTAAGAGGGTGTGAGGTTAAGCTTCATTAACTGCTGTGGGATTGTATCTTGGATTTTATTATCCCCTAGAGAACATAAGAAGTGAGAGAGGTCAAACTGTTAGAATCTGATTTTTCTTAGTGCATCTGCCAACACAAGGCAAGCAAAGTAATGTGGCAGTGAACACAGAAGGACCTGGATTGCTAGCAGATGCAGGTTGTACATCATTTCATTATGCAGATAAAAGATTTATTAACAAAATAAATTACTTCATGTTTGCAATAAAACCATCATCAGCTTGCTTTGTGGGGGAAAATATTGTAGTTGCATTGTCATTTTGTATGAGCACTTTAGATAAACAGTTTGTTGCCTTGTCTTAAAAGGAAGGAATTAATTTCGGAAAAAAAACTTCCAAAACTTCCTTCTCTCTCTTTTTTTTCTGCTTTTCCATTCTACTGCATCTCACTCTAGGCACAGATGGATGCCCCAACCAAACCACTCTTAATAATTTTAGTACTTGTCTCCCTTCTGTATTTTCATGCTGCATAGCAAATGTATTTTATTTGACCCCAAGAAATGTTGTATATATATTTTTAATATATTTTAACTAATGCACTGCTACATGCTTTGGTTTTTTTTTTTTATTATTTTGTTTGTTTGTTTTTACATATACCTTACAAAAGACTTGTCTTTTTTAGCCTGGGAGAATGTAACAGTTCTCAGGAGTTGACACACTCGTGCCACAAAATTGTCAGTCCCAAAGCTTTTCAAAGCTATATGATGTGGGAGCTGAGATATTTTTAAGCAGAAATAAGTTCAACAGAGATAATATAGGCTGACAAATTAACTCTCATTTTCTTTGTCTTCTGTTTTTATAATGAGCACTTTTAGTTCCAGATTTTAGAAGTAACTTTTAAATGTTTTAATCTTTTATTCCAAAATTCTGATTTTCATTTTAAGAATATAGATTGATTTAATCCTAAATAGCCACAATGTTCTGAATAGTTTTTTGATTCAGAAAGTATCAAGATGAGGTTATCCTTCTGATAACCTCAGGAGAATTTTAAATGCTTTTTATTTATGATAAAGAAGTCTAGTTCTCAAACAAATGATGATGTAATAAGAGGAAACTAATGACTGTGTTTGTAATTGTAAGTGTATCCTGGTAAGTGATCCTGGAGAAAGAGAGATGTGCTAAAGCTCTGCTTTACAATCTTCCATACTCAGATATTTTGAGGAAAAGCCCAGGCTCAGTTGTCTTCAAATGTCACTCATTGAAACCATGTCCTCCACTGCACTGTCCAAAATGCACTCCACCGTGCATGTCCAGCTGTACTGCCTTCATTTCTATTTCTGTACAACTGAGACAGAAGTATTTGGGGGCTGGTTTGGCTGCTGATCTGCTCCACCCTTTCCATAACTCTCTATATTTTTCCTTCTTTTGAAAAAAATAAAAATAAAAAACCTGAGAAATGATGAATGCTTTGTGCTTCTTGGACCATAAGGAAACTTTTCATAGCACTGAAGAGTTGAGCAGTACATGCCCAACCACATAGTCTTTATCTTTGAGAACATACCTAAGTTTCTCTTGCTTATGTACTCTGTCACTTACATATGGTCAGTTTTGCAAAGTTACTTCCTCGAAACAAAGAATAGCATTTAATTTGAATGGTGCCTGAATAAGGTAAGGCCTTTTATTCCATTTCTAGTTATAATAGAGATGAGGACAAAATGATTGATCATTTTAATGTCAGTGTTTTCAATATTGTCCATAGAGTAGGTTTATTTGTGTTCATTGCTAATTCTCCTCAGTCCCAGGCTACTAAATGATTTTAAACTTTCTCCCTCTCTAAAGGTGGCCCTACAAGAATCTACTTGAAATTTATTTTTTTTTTAAATTATGTACTGGGAAACATGAATCCGTACATCCCAAGGAATAACTACATTAGCAGTCATTTATGCATTCTATTTAGTCTTCTACCAGGCTAATGAATGTATGCATGTTGGCTTCTCATTAGCATAGACATACATTCAAACAGTATTTTGCCTCTCTTTCATACAGGTTAGCGTAAATAGTGGAAAAAAGGTTTAATAGAAGCTGGGATAATAGTGGTGAAATTACAATGCATGTCTGGAGGGAAACAATTTTTACTAGTTCTGCTTGTGGATCTTTACCTAAAACATACTCATATTACTGATGTACTTAGATAATCAATGGGATTGAAATATATTTCCTGTTCACACTTACATACAATGTCTCAGAAAGTATTTAACCAAGTTAATGCATGCAGTAGAGCGGAAGTGATTGCCCTTCAAAATACTAAAGGCAAACTGCTTTTTCCAGGTTGCAGCTAGTATATTTAAGAAGCTTACTAAGAGACAGTGAAGTTCATAACCATCTCATGCAAGAATGATTCAGGATATTCTTCTTTAAAGTGTTGGGATAAAAAATGATATTGCTATGAGACCAAGTAACCCCAGTGATGTTTTAAGTCCCAGTGTATTACATGCACTTGTTTCTTGCATAGAGACAAAAGAGCATGGTACATCCAGGATACATTGTTCAACAAGGCATAGTAGTTATTGGGTGAAAACATTTTGGAAGAACAGCTGGGGAAATAAGCATTCCTTTGGTGTGAGAGTTCTTCATGTGCTCTTGGTCCCTTCTGTAGGGCAGCAAGGGAGTAGACAGCACCAGATGGAGCTGAGCTGATCAGTACTAACTGCCTTTGTGCTGAGTCCTAGATTTCCCTAGGTTGTTTTATGTGAACTTGGTCATTTCTCAGCAATCTTTTTAGATATTAGAAGTTATTTTTTATTTTTTTTTAATGTCAAAATCTCTTTATTATGTCACATGTTAAAAGTAAACTACCCTGGCAAAAAAGAAAAAAAAAAAAAGGCTATTAAAAATGGTTGGACACATAGATAAATATTCATCTGTGGCATCCAAAATATTTACCAGCTTCAGGAAAGCATCTCCTAATCTTCTGTACTCTTAGCACAGTTGAGACATACCAGAGTAGCTAATTGCATGGCACTGGTGGTGTGTGGGGATGTGATTGCTTTGAACAGAGGTACTCAGGTGTCAACAGTTTCAGTATGCAACGTTTCCCATTCAGAACCATGCCTTCCAAGAAGGAATGGTTCTGTGTTTGAGTGCAAGGCAGGAACTTTTTTGGTGTCACATGAGAGCATTGGAGGAGCTTGCAGATTCCCAGTAATGCTTAGGGAAACTCATCTCTTATTCTCATGAACTCTGCTTTGTTCTAACATAAAATACTCAGTGTGAAAACTACAAAAGCACTGTCTGTGATGATATGAGCGAATGTATATAGCTGGGTGTCCCTGTCTCAAACTTCTCTTTGTCAAATATTATGTAACAGCAATGCATCTGATGATTCTGGAGGGAAATTATTCAACACCCTTAAGAAAAGATTGGGAATGTTTTTCTCTTTAAGTTACAGTAAGGTGAGTGGTAAACCATGGCATTTCCTGGCTTTCAGCTTTGCAGATGGCACAGTAACTGCCCAGTCATAGTACAGCAGGGTGAGGTGGTGACTGATTACATCAGCAGTGAGAGCTGAAACAATGAGAATTTCAGGGAGTGGGATGAAGTGCTTAGACAGGATTTGATGATATCTTCCAAAATGTGTCTAACATTCTTTCCAGAGAAACAGAGGTTAGCCACTGCTATAAAAAGTTGCAAAGAGTATTGGGAGACAGCTGATGTTGGTGAATGGAAGGAAAAGGTACCTGCAAATTTTGCTTAGGGCTATATGTATGCCATATAATGTAGCACAAAACTGTCCAAGTAATGCAAACTTACAGTTCAGGGAATAGATTTGAAAGAATCCTGAATTTTGCACTTCAGTTTTAGTTGGACATTCAACATTTTCCATTGGTACTTATTTTAAAATTTAGCTAACTTAGTTCTTTCATAAACACAATTCTGCTGATAGCAGGAGTTATACAACATCCTCGGAAATACAGGCTAGTTAATCAATAAGTTGTTTTTTATATTGCTTTTTTAACATATGGTTATGATTCATTCTTTAGAAATAAATTCTTTCAGTTGAGAACGCAGATCATGTAAATTATTACACTCTTTGTTTCTTTAATTAAAAATAAGGAAATTTACTTTTGAACAGAGAAATCTGAGCCTCTCCAATGCTTTTGCAATTCATTTGCTAAAGCAAAGTGAATAAATTAAAATTATTCACTGCTGAAATATGTAGATAGAGTTCTTTCCTACAACTTTATTGAAGCAATTACATAGAAGTTTTCTTAGTTTTCATTACCTTTAATCTCAGAGGGTGTACTGGCCAACCACTGAGAGAGAGAGGGAAACAACTGTTCCAAAATTAGAAGCCTTTGTTCTCAATTTTGTCACTAATTGTAGGTATTATGATAATTTACATTGAAGAAACAAAATAATGCATATTGTTTGTAAGGTTATTTATTGGACTACATCTCTCCTGTGTTATTTAATTCCAGATTATGCAAATGCAAAACCTGACATGGATTCAGTTAATCTTTCTTATTTAATGTTTTATTTCTCTGTGTTGATACTATGTTTGCCCATACAAAGCTCTGAAAGTTGTTTAGTTATTTTTTTATCAACTGTGCCTATGCTCTGTGTTCTGCATATAACCCATATTTTAATCCAGGTTATTCTTCTAATAATTTTCCAATGTGTTTCTTTTATGCCCACATCTCAGTGCTCTCTCTCAAGACGTTACTTAAGCAAAACTAAGATTAAGCACAGTTTTGATCTGTTCAAAAGCAGATAAAGAGTTCCTTTGCCCTCTATCTTACACAGATGAACGATAAAGATGGGTCAGAAAATTACTGTATTTCACACATCTCATAGGTGTAGAAGCACACTGCATGAGTGCTATGCTTGTCATCCACATGCTTTTTCAGCAGTACAAAACAGCCTGCACTATCAGAAAGTTTGTAGTGAGTTCTAATCCAAGTCTACATCCACATACGTGCAGTGCTTATTTTTTCAAGCTAGAAATGTTTGTATTTGAAACTTAAGAATTAAATACCTGTTACTTCCTTTTGCTCCTTTGTTTGTGTTCATAAGGTATTTGTCATTAGTAGGTATGTGCAATGGATAGCAGAAGTGAGGATTCAAACCATTCTGTTACAGTCGTCTTCAACCTCTGTCTGTAGGCTATGGTGATCTGTTGAATGCTTTTAAATGTTTTAGAAAAGCTGGCAAGGAAAAGTGAACTTACTATCAAATGGCCTTAAATTCAAATTTACGATACACGGAGCTTACCTATTCTCTAGAATGGTTTAAGAGATAGCTTTTAAAGAAAAAATGGGCAAACAGATTATGGATGCTGCTCGAGATGTATTGTTTGTGTATAGTAGCATATACAACATTATATTTCCATTCTGCATTCTCTTACATATGTGCAATCTTTTCTGTATGTGTAATAATTTTGCAGATTACTTGCAAAATATTCTGCAAGATATACTTGCAGAACAAGTATATTAAACAGTTTTTCTTATGGACTTTGGAATTGCCCACTACATGAAGAGAATCATGTTATGGCCAACGTACATTCTTTGGATAAAAATCTGAACTGCCATGTTTAGTGACAGGTATCGTAGAACAGTCTGGGTTGAAAAGGACCACAATGATTACCTAGTTTCAACCCCCCTGCTATGTGCAGGGTCACCAACCACCAGACCAGGCTGCCCAGAGCCACATCCAGCCTGGCCTTGAATGCCTCCAGGGATGGGGCATCCACAGCCTCCTTGGGCAACCTGTTCCAGTGTGTCACCACCCTCTGTGTGAAAAACTTCCTCCTAATATCTAACCTAAACCTCCCCTGTCTTAGTTGAAAACCATTAATTTAAAACCAGGTAGTTGACATTCTTTCATTTTTCACCTGTAGGAACTTCCAGCCCCTTTGCTTGATGATAACTTCAAAACTGAACGAGTAGAAGCAACAGCTGCTAAGTCTGAAGATTGTCAGGACTCTATGCAAATAGCCTGGCGCTACCAAAATGCACCAAAAGTGGAGGTACGTCTTTGGTATTTCGTAACTTTTCCTCTTGCAGAGCAAGCACTTTCTGACACAGGACAGTGCTACAAGATTACCTCCTGAAAGTAAATCATCCTGCAACAATGTATGTCTTGATTACTAGAGATACAGAGAGAAAAGGAATTTGAGAGTTTACAGGAAATGTGAAATTTAATATAGACAATAAAAATGTAGAAGACAAATGAATTGCTCTGGGATTTTTCAATGAGTACTGTTAAAAAAAAGTTGGAATGATCTGATCACTTGCAAACTTCTCCTAAAGGTAGCAGTACACAAATAGCTGATGGAGGTTTGATCAACAGTGCTTATTAGATCTCTTTAATGAAAGTATTGTGTTGAAGCAAGCTGTTGACTTGCTTAGCCATGTGCATAACAACTAAAGTGAGCACTTGAAATTATATCAACTTCACTGTCACTAGAAACTAATCGCTGTGCAGGGAGAATACAAGAAACAAGTGCAGTGGTCAGTCATTCAGAGTTTACAGCTGTTAGTGTTTTGTGAATGATGTATTTCCTGTGGCTGGTGACTTTCTTATTTAATTTAATGGCACAATCAACCTTTAATAAACTTACAGCATTTTTGACTATTCAGAACAGAAAACTTGTTTTGCCTATACGTTTTAGCCTACATGCTTTATAAATTCTAGTTTTAGTCATAACCGCCCAGTATGTTCAGTCATATTCTTAAAAAACATAATTGGAATGTGACAAAATGATCTTATAAGGCTTGGCATGTTTGGTTTTCTGTGAAATTGCACAGACATGGCTATATAGTTGTGTCAGAAAAGACTTATATATGGTGACATGCCAAATCAAACAGCCTCCAGGGTAATCATATAATCTCATCAATTTTATTATTGCGGAGCTTGCTGTGCCACTTTGAACCATCCCCAAAATAAACCGTCTGATTTAAAATCTAACAGAACTCCTAGTACATTGATAAGGAAAGAATTGCATGTGGTTAACAAATAGTGCTCTGATGCTCTAACCGAACAGAAAAATAATTTGGCTAGGTGTACACTCACCCTTTGTTACTCAATCCCGTACTAAAGTATTTTCTAATACAATGCTTAATGTATTTGGCCTCAATTATTAAAATTTGTGCAAAATACAATGAAGTGATCAATCTTTGGCAGGGTGTTTCCTTTGTTATTGTTGAAGCTTTTTTAAATTGGAATATGATCATTCTGAATAGTTGATGTACAATATTTTAATGCATAGATTTCATTAAAAAAAGTGAAAAAGTCTAGTTCTTAACCTTTCTGTGTTAAAAATACTTCAGAATATTCTAGTAGACTGGTAGAAATACTTCAGGAAGGAGAATTTTTGATGTTGCCTTACAGCTCCCTGGATGGTTTACTGTACTCAGTAATACCATTTAATTAACAGCTTCAGTTGTAATTCATTCTTTAAATTTTGGTTTTTTTGGCAGAAAAAAAAAACAATGAATAAAATTTGAAGGCATATTTTCCAAATGGATTGAACTAAGCAATTAGTACATTTTTAAAAGCTACTATGAAAAATTTTCAAGCGTGAAGAGAAAATAGTTGTACTTTTAACTGGGACTCTGAACACGTTAGCAGAAAACTTTTCCATTCAGGATCTGGCTTTACATATAGTAAGAATGCAGAGTAAAAGTTGTGTTGGTGGTATTTTCGATGCCTAATTTCATTTTTATTTTGGAAGTCATTAAGAGATAATTGCTAATAATTTCGATAGTAACTTCCCTTTTGCTGGACCTCTTACAAACTAGCTATGTGACTGGCCTTTGTAATATTTATGCATGAGAATTACATTAGACCTCTTCATAACCATCACAACTGCTTTTTACATATGTCCATATATCTTGGACATCAGAAACAGATAGCTGGTTTATCAGAAATCTGTCAGAGTAACAGGTCTTGTTTTGCTTGATGTGCCTTTGCCACTTTGTTAGCTTTCATTTGTTCCAGAGGTTAATTTAAACTTTTGAGTATATGGACAGCCTGTTTTGCAATGCAAGACTGTGTTTTTTCTTTTTCTTTTTTTTTTTTTCCTGAATGAACTGCTTATGTTCTTGGGGCAATATATAAACTGTCACAGCATGAAATCAATTTTCTGCCTTGATTCATCCTAAATCTGAGATTTCTAGCACATTAGTATTGCAATTAGAAACATTAACAGCAGACGGTAGGATAAAAGCACACTCTGCTCACTGACAATTTAGTGTATTTCTCCTTGCGTAAAACAGGAGTCCAGGAAAGAACAGGCCTGAGCCTACAATCCACTAATAAATTTATCACATCAAACTTAAGAGGAATGGAAAGTTTCTGCTTCACGCTCTCCATGGTCATTCTGCTAAGGCAGATTATTCATGCTTACTTGATTCAGGTAGGCTTTTTGCAAGCTTCCCCACTAAGCCTGGGAATGCAGTACATTGAGGCCTATTCATAGGCTTCTGGCATAGCCCAAGCTTTTATTGCATGGTGTTTTATTATAGCCAAATCCTAGTCTCCACCCAGTTTGTAGGCACTGTGCTTATTCTTTTGAATCAAGAGAGGTTATCACCTACCTTAATCCATGCAGCAGGGTGGATTAAGGACACCAATGTGCCTCAGGATTCTCAAAGAGGATCCTGGAAACTTCTTGTTTCTTCTTTTTTGCTGTCTTTACTAAACTCTATTGGGCCTCAGTAAGGATTTGCATCTGAAATGGGCAACCTGGAGCTTTTCTCAATGAAGACATCAGATCAAAGTTCAGTTAGTCAAGGCCTTTCTAAAACATTAAGGGGGCTTGGAAGTACACAATAAAAAGATGAGCTCTGGCAGAGATTGCAGTAAAAACACTCTGATCTGTAATCCGGATAAAGAATAGATTATAGGCCAAAGAACAGCCCCTGTTTAAATTGTTTTCAGGATCCTCATTTTAAATAAAGGTACTTTTACATAAAAAATGTTGAGAGTTCAGTTTGATGGATCTCTACGTTGTGTTATATTGCCTTCTTTAAAATTCAGTTGCTGATGAATAAGCGAAGGCTGGTTTAGAGAATCTGTTCTTTTAGTAAAAATGATATAACTTCTGTAACTATGTATCAGCAATTGTTTCTTTTTTAATGCTAAATTAATAATCTGTGTTAAAATAATGAAAAGTTGGGGTTTAGTTTGGTTATTCTGTTTTTTGTAGAAAAGATACTGCAATATTGTTATTAGTTATATTCTCTGATAACTGACCAGGCCCAACATCCAGTAATTAAATAATTTCAAAATATTTACTCTAAACCAAATTATACTAATTACTTGTAACAGTTGAATATACATAGGTCCCTCCGAAAGTAATGCCTCCTATTTATTTCCATGAAAACTACCATCAATACAAAGCACACAATAACACTATTTGATAGATCAAATTCTGAGCTACAAAACATTCTTTTTCAACATGGCCACCACCATTAGCCATATTTACCAGTAATGAACAAGAGTCTGCATGCCACACTCTTTACTCCAGTGGGAGTGACCCACTGTCGCCACTTGCGAAATGCACCACCCACCTCCTCACTGTGCTCAAATCCACATTTTGGTCTCCATAAATGTTCACAAGTGTCAATGAATGTCAGTGGGTGCAATTTTTTCCTCGTGTTGGCATACAATGACACACTTTTGCTTCATCCGCACTTCCATGGCACAAGCCATTTTGTCAGAGGTCCCTCTACTGCCATACCACCATCTGCCTCTGATGTCATGGGTCAACATTGTAAAATAGGAGGCATTACATTCAGAAGAGCCCTTCTATATGTGGCAAAATGAAATATAAAATAAAATTGTGGAAATACATAGCATGCTTACTTTCAGAAAGTTAGCTATAAATACATAGCTACATCTGGCATGACTATAGTCTTTTCTGTTAGAGTGCTTATTTTATTAACAAGACCAACTTTAATGGAAATCAAATACTTTGTGTAATATTTGGAACTGAAACTAAATAATTTGCTGCCCAGTGTACAAAAAATATTGTAACGACATTGTAATAATTCAGCATACCTTTTGTCATTCCTGTTTATAGCAAGAATAGCGAATGTTGAAATCAGAGCAGAAGTTGTTCTAGAGAACTTTCCTTACATACAAACACAAGCCTGCTCAGTTTTCAGATAGCTGATAAGATGTATACACTGGCCTATTAAAAAAAATCCTTTTTGTAGAATGTTATTACATAACCTACTGAAAAATGTTCAAAATTATTGGAGCAGTTCAATATTCCATTGTTTTAGATACAAAGAAAAAAAGCATTTCATTCTATGTAAGAATCAGAGCTGCTTTTTTTTTTTTTTAAGCTTCTCAGGTTTATTTTTCTGTTAATTTCTGTTAATTGGAGATAGTGATGTGATTTTAAAAGTGACAAAACTCTTGCTCAGCAGTGGTACTGTGGCAAGCACATTTAAAAATTGCTTACCATTATTCCTTGATCTCTGCACTTCCATTCTCAGTTACCAGTAAGGTTAGAATTGTCTTCTGGTACTTATTTTCCTTATTTTTAAAAACTGTAATCATTAAATGCAGAAGTAGGTAATGTGTCTGTAGGAGAGTGTCTATTTTATGACTTTTCTTGTGATAATCATCTAATAGATTATTGTTGTTTTGTATCACTGTTGCTGTTTCCACAGACTAGCCCAACAACATCTATGAAGTTTGGACATTATTATGATGTTTCCAAAAAAATGTCTCCAGAACTGCTTCAATCCATAAAATGGCACAGTTTTTTCCTTCCTGACGAATTGCCTTTAGAGCCTAAACTAAAAATGTGGTAAGTTGTAGTCCCATGTAGTTCTGTGCATTCACATTCTGAATACACGTTAGTAGTAAGGAATATTTTTTTCACCTACACTTGCTGTGAAAAATCTTGTAGCCATATATTGCTCACAGGTATTTCAGCTGCAGTTCCCATGTCAACACTACACACCAAGAATGTCAGCAAAGCTACTGTGGCACAGAGGCAGTTCAGTATAGTGACTCCTCAGTGGGAGGAAGCAAGTTGGCATAGGCAATTAAGGCAGACATTACTAGGACAGCCTAAGACTCAGCTGAATACTCAGCTCAGCCCTACTGACAGTTGACTGTGGGGACTGAGGAAAACTATTACTGTCTGTCTATGAACTACTCCCTGAGCACTATGCCCCATCAGCTTTCATGAATGTGTGTCAGGTGGCTATCAGAAATATGAAGATAACCATTCACAGTTTTTAGGGCTAAGACGACAGGCCATCCTTGACCTACATAGCTTAGAATGCTATATCACATTAGTTTATTATGTGACTTTTACTTCTTCCATCCTACAGCTTCACCTAAGTAAAATATAAAAAAAAAAAACAAACCTGTGAGAAGAATTACTCTCACTAATTATGTGTCTTACACAACACCCTTAATTCCAGAGAAAATAATTAACTCTTAGCTGAACAAATAACTTACTATACTTTATGTCTATCAGTAATGAATTAAGGAAGACCAAACAAAAATAAGTGACAGCAGCAAGGACTCATATTAGCCTGTGGCAAACACATCCATTGTATTTTTCTTAGAGACATTTCAAGTCAAGTCAAATGTAAGATATGGACTAGCAATTTCTTTGTTTAGCCCAGTCACTTAATTTATAAAATATCTAGGTTCCCTAGATCACAGTGTGTAGGGCCAACTCCCAGAAGCAGTAGTACAGTATCTTCATTGCATGCAATTTTCATTATAATAGACCCTAATATAAAAGCTGAGATTTATAAAATAAGTGTTTATAGAAATATTTATAGAAGTGTGCCTTTAGAGTTGTAGAAAAGCAAGAGCCAAGACCCCAAATTTCTGTGTTATACATTCAGATATCACTGATTTTAGTTTGATAACATGCATTCTTGCTGTATTATGTAAAAAAAAAAAGTAGCTAATACATTTTCAGGAAAATAAATTAATTCATGTGTATAGCATAAAAAATGGACTTTACCTTTTGTGCGTTTGATTTTATAAGCCATGCTTAACTCTGATATTTTCCTTGTGTGCCATCCTAATAAAAGTTCATCAGTCTTACCAATGACATTTAATCATTGATTTTTAATCATTGTTTATAATCATTGATATTTTATTACTTATATTGGTCATATTGCGTTATTATTAGACTACAATGCAGTGTGGCAAAGGGCAGCAACGAATAAAGAACATATTGGGAATAGTGAAATATTAGAGAGCAATCCGTGGGAACTGTGAAGATATGTTTACGTGCCTTTCATCATTCACACAGCAGCATTCGTCTTCTAACTTTGATTATTGTCTTCCTTGACTATAAACTCTACTCACTTTGGCTTCCTTGTATTGAAAAAGCTACACTAGGACAAAGTTAAAAAGAAGTAGTCCAGATCCCTCAGCCTTTCCTCATAGCAGTAGTACTTAAAAACCTTCATCATCTTCGTAATGCTTCACTGGACTCTATTCTGTAGTTCCATGTCTCTCTTGTACTGAGGACTGGACTCAGCACTACAGATGTGGCCTCATGAGTAGTGTGGGAGAATAACTTACCTCAACCTGCTGGCACTGCTCTTCCTAATTGGTTTTCTGGGCTACAAGGGCATGTTACTGTCTCGTGGCTCTAAAATAAAAGAGGAGATATTCTGCACCAGTAAAGTCTACCATTATGTCAAAGGAGGAGCACAGAGTAGTTTGATGGTTTCTTTGTTGTTGTTTTATTTGTTGTTAAATACTTACCTTCTGTATGGCAAACAAGTGTACAGGTATTGGACCAGAGAGATTATCGCATTACAAAGGAGAAATGAAATTAAGATCTTACCCGTGTCCTGGGCTCACAGAAGGGCTCCAAGAGAAAGACTCTCCAGCTGGAGATTCCTCCTCCTTGGGAGTCAGCCCTTAAGTGGGGTCTAGGAGGAGTGGAGCCAGGCTCCACCCCTTCCGGTCACTCAGATGAAATTGCATTCACCTGTGCCCCTGCAGCTGACTCAGCACTCACCTCAGGTGGTCAATCAGAGGTTCAGGCCATGATTCAACAGTTCCCATACACCTTCTAAATAATCAGTCATTGAGTCACATTTGAACCTGAATGAAATATCAGACTTTATCCCAGAATTACATCAGGGAATAATCTAGTACTAATCTGGCCTGATAAGTATCCTAAGCAGTGGGTATCTTCATTGAAGTCATGATGTAAAATTGGAAAAAAAGCAGGAGGAAAAGATGATAGAATTAAAATGAAGTTCTGTGTCAGTGATCTGGAATTTGATCAAGGCACGCCAAATATCCAACTAGATGGAATAATTAATTGAACAAATAAAGTGGGGTAGCAGATATCCAGAAAAAGATCTAGGGTTATGAAGTATAATCTGGAATAATACCAAAAAATATAACCTAGAAAACATGTAGGTGATAAACTGAAATTTCATGTGGAAGATGTGCAAAGTACTCCTGTTCTACTCTGACATGATAAGGCTACTGTTTTTGTTAGCGTCCTTCAAGAAAACTTTGTCTCGGAGGAAAATGTGAAGCTGAGTTTAGATGTAGAGTGGGGATATATGGCCTGTGATGGAAGAGTGGAAGTTCTTTAGGCAAATCTAAGAGTCCTAAAGCAAGTTAAAAACTGACATGGCAAGGGCAGTAACTCTGTCATCTACAGTAAGTAGGATGAGCAATAATGAGCTACAGTAAATTGTAGCAGGGGTAGTCACATAAGGAAATATTTTTCTGATGATTAGCACTAGGAAAAGTTACCTTGCAGACACAGGCTGGGAGTGCTGTAGAATCTCCATCACTGAAAATTTCTAGGGATAAGTTAGGTAAATATCTGTCAGAGATAGTTTAGACATAGTTCATCTTGCCTTAGGGCAAGAAGGTAGACTACCTGACCTCTTGAGGTTCCCTTCATTCCTGTCTTCTGTGACTCTTTAATTCACATTAGTCAAAATGTATTAAATACAAAACTAAGTATGAATGTTACCAATTATTTCTCTGCTTTCAAAACATCTATGCTTTTCCAGAATTGCAACTGGTTTGCACTGTATTTTTTTAATACAAATATTGAGATGAAAATCAGAGGAAAACATTCTTTTCTCAAGGAGCGAAAACAAGCTCTCAATCCTATCAGGATGCAGTGCTTCTGGCTTCTAAAGCTAGCTTCAGTATATCACAGAAGGGTAAAAATTTGTTCTCGATCAACTAGACAATGCTTTAAAAGAAAGATTTAAGTGCTATTGTTAACCCTTCTAAATAGAAGTTAGTAGTTTGTCCCATTGAGAGTTAGATCAGGCTTCTTTTACTGCCTCTTGCAGTGAACTAGGAACATAGACCTGGCTAGTTAGCATGTCCATACTCAGAGGATGTAATTCCTTAGACAAAAGTTTCTCTGACCACCTTGTATGGCCTTATCTTCATGGCCAAAGAAATACCTGGCAACATAACTCTTAATTATATGTATGGTACTGCAAAGTCTCTGTTGGATGAGAGTACCTCAAAGAAGTATTAATAATGAGAAAGGAACTTTAAAAGAAAATGGTTGCAAGGAATGACTTGAGATTTCAGCAGATCACTAAAAACTTTATCTTTTAAATGTTCTCTGTTTATTCAAAGAAAATTGACAGAAAAAGTGTTATCACTGAAAGATAACATTACACAAACCTTTCAAAGTAATGAAATTCTTTTAAATCTCATAGGAGTGCAGCCCAAACTCAATGCTGTGGATTTTTATTTTTATTTTTTTAATCTGAGAATGCATTGCTTTTGTCACTAATACAGTGATAGAGGAGGAAGTGGAAACTGATAGTTTTATCTACTATATAATTTTCCATAAGTAGATGGTATTGTTGTTGATGGATGACTTTTTTTAATAGTATCAGAAATTGCAAACAAATAATTAAAAATTAGCAAATAAAAAAGAAAGATTTTTTCCATCTTCTCAAAATGTTTCCTCATTAGTTTAGTTAACATGATCCATTCTAAATGTTTGTACTGTAGCAGAGCACAACATGACTAATTTCAGGCTGAAGAAAATTGATACAGTATTCTAACTATTGCTATTGCAGGGGCACCTGAAATTATGCAGCCATTGTGGAAAGTGTACTTAATCCAACATATAATTTCTACACAGAGGTCATAAGCTCTGTGCTCTGCAGTGACTTTGCTGAAAAGGATCAAATCATTTTGATGTTTCTAATTCTCTAGCATCAATTAAGAAAACTTTAGACTGTTCTTTAGTGCATACACCCTCTGTAATTGCATCTACTGTCTGGTGCAGAGTCATTTCAGCACTGCTTTTGCACAGTCAGAGGTATAAGGGCTTTATATGGGCCACAGACTCTTCACCCTTCTTAGAAATCACATATCTGTATCTATGGTGTTGGCTTTCTATCTGCACTAGAATTTGGCATCCTTACAGACTTGCAAAGAGAGGAGATTGTCTGGCTGACTGGTTGGTCAGATATGAGCTATTTACTGGCTTTTTACTTTGCAATTAAAGGTGACCATATTGGGAGGCTTTGTACATCACTTAAAGTTTGGAGCAATTCCTTTTTCTTTCTTGTGTTTTTGTGCACGTGCTTGTGTTTGCTCACTGAAGGAGGGAGATGAGGAGTACTGTATTTGCTCTCCTTTTTGTAGTTCTGGTACATAATGCAATGGCTAACTTAGATTACTGGATCTTCTTGTGGAGAATTACTCCAGGTGGATGGAAGTGCATTGTTCTGTGATAAACATTAACTGGAAACAGACTGAGAAGTCCTTTTTCATAAAGAAAGTAGTAATTGAGGATGGATGTTTGATGCCAGAAGAAAGCATCATCCTTCTCTTCCTTAGCTCAGTAGTTCTTAGGGCAGAGCAGCTACATACTGGCCTTAGTCTTGGGACTGGGTTAACAAGGCTGTGCACCTGATAGCAGCTGTTTACATTGCTGTTGCTAGGATATTCAGGTGTCCTTTCTGGTGCATTGCTAAAGCTGATACTTAACAGGAAGGCAAAAGTACCATCTCTGATAAGTTAGTGCATCACTGAAGAGGCTTACTTCCTATGTTCTGCTTTACTTCTGTTCCCATTAAGTTGTAATAACCAAAAATGAAGTCTGATTATTCAGGGAACTAAGATAGTTAAGCTGTAGTTTTTCAATAATACTCCTAAGTTTTACCTTAAGAATGCAATTGCTTTTGAAAAAAAGAATTTATCTAGAGTCTGGATTTACAGATAAATTTAGATAAAACAGCTTTAACTGTCTTGCCTAATGGGGTCTCCATATACATAATAAGGCTATTTGTCATACCCTTGATAGCCTAACCTTTGTTAAATGCTTAGAAACTATCAACAGCAAAGTCAGAGGCTCTTTTGTAACCAGGATACCTTCTTGCCAGCTCCTGCTTTATCCATTACTAAATTGATAAACAACAAAAAAAAAGAGTAAAGAAAAAATTGTTTAAACTCATTATCAGAATTAAATGGTGTTTAGTAACAACGCAAAACAAAAAAAAAAAAGGCTAGAAATTACAGAATAAAAAATAACATATTTCCTTCCTTATATATTATGGCAAACATTGCCAGAAGGGTAATGCAACCTGTTTTTATAAATAATGTTTCCACAATATTTTTCATGTTCTTATTTACTTAGCATAGTTCAAATTCAAGGAAGCCATTAATATTTTAGCCAGAAGCAGAAGAGCCACTATTTTTACATTTGGGAAAAAAACAAAAACCTATATGCATCACAATATTTTCTTTAAATCTTTCTTTGCTGCAAATTTTCTGTGCATCGATAAAAGATCTCTTTTATGTCTTTGTAGGTTGTCTTGTGTTTGCTTTTTAAATTTTAGAATTCTCTGATTTTGGTCATACATTAAGCATTATTTTCTTCCGTTCATTTTTAAAAGCAAGAATTGCTTTTATTGTGATTGTGATATAAGCATTGTGATTGCAGAATACACCCTGATTTACACTGTGGATAGCACAGCAAGCATTGTAATACTATCCACAGCAAAACAAGCGTTAGGCACATCCCTGGCTGCAGCTACAAGGTAGTTGGAAACTTCATCCTGTTGTTGGTGAGCAGTAGTTTTCTACCATTCTCAAGAGGATAAAGGAATATCTAAAAGGATACACAAATGCTTCTGGTTATTCTGAAGCTCTACAGATTTGCTCCAGCTCTGGCAAAAGGAAGAAATTATTGCACTATATAAACAAGGATTGGGTTGTTCTTATGTGAACACTTGGAGAGAGAAAACATTTTGTCTGTTGTAGATGCTCAAGCCTTTTTTTCCTGGCCACCTACTCTGTAAACTTAAGTGTCTAAGACAGAGTAAGTATAATATTTGACACCTGTTCCTTTTGCAGCTAAGCAATGGGAACATAATCCATTTCCAAAGTGACAATTTACTCATCTGTTTGAGATGTTCTGTTTTGTATAGCAAGGCAGATGTTACACATTAAAAGCCATGTGGAGATGTGTATTGCCAGTTGTTTGCAGCTGTGAGTTTCATACTTAGTATTAACTTAAAGTACTAAAACTAAAAGCAAGTAAATTGAGTTTAATTTCGAAGCTCTCTTTTGTTTATATATGAAGTGTCATCTGAATGGTTTCTGATGTTGAGTATTTTAAAACTTGGAATTATTATGAATATAAAATCATTTTAATTTCATTATAGACATTGATCAATCATCTTGGGGTTAGGGTTTGGGTTGACACTGTTCTCCTGAAAGCATTACAGAAACCTATGGTAAAGCAACTCCAAATACTCAAAAATTCTTTCCTGTGCAAAATTATGAAAGCAAGCTTTCTTGTCTTTACTTAGGTGTTCCTTAGTAAAATAAGTAAAATATACATGAATAATATTCAATATTTTACTTAAG
Organism: Gallus gallus; assembly: GCF_016699485.2. Lineage (NCBI taxonomy): Eukaryota > Metazoa > Chordata > Aves > Galliformes > Phasianidae > Gallus > Gallus gallus. The sequence goes on from NC_052536.1 coordinate 5,297,314, forward strand.
TAATGGGAATAGTTTCACTATTGTTATCAGACCAAACATATAGAATGATGGCTGCAACTAAGACTGTTTTGAGGTAAATTTTTCAAAATAACCATATTTTCCAAGAAGATTAGAATCCACAAGTCTTGATGGTAATTAGTGAGATTGTGACAAAGTACTGAAGCTAGAAAAGTTAGAGGGCTTAAACTCTCAGCTTTGGTGAGGAGCCTACATCAAGTCCAGGCACAAAAGCCAGTATGCTCTATGGGATTTAAGAACTAGTATGTCTCTTTTGAAGGTGAACAGCTGGCTTGTTGTTGGGTTTTGTTTTTTTTTTTGTGTGTGTGTGTGTGTGGGGGGGGGGGGGGGGGGGTTTGTTTTAAGTGAAGATTAGGACTTTCTGTCCTTTGCCTTTGTCCTCTGCCTCTGGACTGGAGAGCATGGCTAGAATGAGTATCAGAAAAAAGGCATTGGAAGTACAGGAACAGGCGGTTCCAAGACTTTGAGGAGAAAGTTTTTTAAACTTCCATCTGGTTTTAGCTACCTGAATTTAGGCAACAGTTTGCTTTTTTAATTTTTCTTTCTTTTTTCATTAGAATTCATTGTTATTTTCCAAATAACACATCAACATAAATTATACCTCACAATTTTGCTGCCTTGCAAATAAAGGAGTACTAACACCTGAGTGGATGGATACGGAACAGATCTATAATAGAACAGAATGTATTTTATGCTCTGTTGTGGTATTAGAAAGATTACTAAAAGTAAAAACAAATAATGCTAAATGAATGTTTTAATGTAAGTGGAAAATTCATCTCTTTCATTCTCTGTTGGTTTTGATTCTTGTAGTGTTTGAATGTATGAAAGCTTTAAATAATAGAAAGTCAGCCCTGTTCTCCAGGGAATTGACTAGGCGTAGTCTGAATAACAATTGAGTAGCTATTTGCCTGCTATAGAACATCAATACTATGCTGTAATGGTTGCAGCTTTAAGTTGCTATATTAAATCATTGAATTTACACATGTAAGTGAGCCTGACATAATTAAGTTATCTTAATCTCTAAGAGATTTACCTTTCACAAAATATCTGAATGCTGAACTAGTTAACATGAACCAATCACAACTGCTTTTAATGGCTTCTTTATTACGGTAGAGTACAGGTATATATAAGAGTATATAGGTATATATAAGGTAGGCATAAAAAGGTTGGTTTTTTTTTTCCTTCTATGAGACACTTCTACACTGAAAGCTGCATCTGTTTCTATCTATTTTTAATACAGCTATTAGAGAGTATGTGCTACTAAACTCTTTCTTATTTCTAACAGTAATATGAACTGTGGTTATGCAAGGCTGCTTCGGTCCATTCAGAGTGTCATTTACCAGGAGGGATTTGATGGCTCTCATCCCCAGGTACTGAGCACGTTTGTACTCTGCTATTATTCTGAACTGAGATTTTCTGAATTTTCAAGGGTGGCAAAAGAATGTCCTGGAAAAATTAACAAGGAAGAAGCTGTTTCTAAACATTGTTGAAGTAAACAAGAAAAGTAACAGGAGATTGTGGTTCATAATTTAATGTACGTTTGGAGCTTTTACCTGTTTTTAGCAGATACGCAGAACATTTGAAAAAGAACTGTAGGCCAGGATTACTAAAAAGCACACTCTGTGCAATTAGCTAATAAATGGTTTGCCAAATACAGTGAAATTAAATAAAATGTCACTTTCACCTACAGAGATCTTTTTTCAAACCATTGTATTGGCAATAATGTGCTCAAGCTTCTTGAGACTAAACATTTAGGCTTGCAGATTCTTTCAGTGCTGTGGTAACGAGTGCATTTTTAAATGACTTAAATGGTGCGTAATTTTACTTCAATTTAAGTATCAAAACATCTTACTAGACTTGTGAAGATCACTCCTCATAAATTGTCACAGACTTGCAAATATCACTTTAGTTTTCATAACTCATATTGTGGGTTATCTGAAATATTCCAAGTTCAACAAGATAGAATTGAAAACCTTATATCTAGTTTGAACAATGCCCTCTCCCCTGTTTTTAGACATATCAAATAATATGCCAATCCTTTTCAGGTTATGTAAATGAAATAAGCGATATTGAGGCTTTACTGATAACTATATTCCTTGTTGCACAATATTATTTTTGTGTGGAAAATAACACTGGAGTTTATGTATTCCTGTCTAAGAGTATTTTTAGAAACATTATCCACATAGAATGCTTGCATTTAAATTTGGACCACTGGCTGGCTGTGCTCAGTCCCAGCCTCTCCCCTCTTCTGCCACACCCGGCTGACGTCTCCACTGGGACTGGAGACCTCACGGAGTGCAAAAAGCAGCAAGGAACCTCCTCTGAATGGGATGGGGCTAGTGTTTCCTAGCTGTCTCACCAGCCAAGTCTGAAGGGAAAGCAGCGTCCTTTGCACATTCCTGAACTTTTTCTTTTTTTTAAGTTTTAAACAAAATAAAGATCTGTGAGAGACAATATTTGGTTTTTTTCTTTCTACAGACAAGGAAATATTAAATACTGTGGGATAGTGGTATTCTGTAATTCTTTTTCATTGTTTCAGAATGTCTTATTAGAGCCAATAAAGATCAAAGAGCAAATAAAAACCGGACCTTTAGGTCAGACAAATTTAAAAGTGTATGCAAATATGTAAATCTCTAAGGCAAAGCTTTAAAGTTTGAAAAAGAATTCTTTCTCAAACCAGTTTACGCATTAGGCACTGGAATGGGCTGCCAGGGAGGTCACCAACCCTGGAGGTGTTCAAGGAACGTTTGGACGTTGTGTTGAGGGACATGGTTTAATGAGAACTATTAGTGATGGGTGAATGGTTGGACTGGGTGGTCCTGTGGGTCTTATCCAACCTTGGTGATTCTATGATCTAGATGGCTGTTATCATTTGTGTATTCATTTCTGTGTCAAGGAAGACTATGTGTATGAATTATTGAGTGCAACCTATTACTGTTTAATAATTTTTTTAAAAAAGGTTCCCCTTTTTCACATGCACTCTAAACACTCACATTTTGTGCCTTTGTGTAGTATATAACACACACCTCTCCAAGTATGCCCAGAGTTGGATGCTGTTTTGGCCCAGAACATATCTTGGAACGTTTTATGTTCCAAATCTGTGCAAAATTCATCTGTTACTCCATATTCCCTTTTTTAACTGAGTCTTGAGAATTAAGTAGCTAGAAATAAGAATAGTAGAGTAAGAACCAGCCTGTGTCTTTCTGGACCAGTGTTCTTTCCCTTTTATTATGAAAGTATAAGCATTGGAGAAATTTGTTCATCTATGTTCTTCTACCCAAAATGATGCTCTCTCTTTTGGATGGATCCTATTGGCAGTGGCTTTCATGAAGTTTTGAGAAAACTACAAGGGCCTAAATATATTAGTGAGGAACTGAAAGAGATTTACTACTGACTTTAAGTAGATCTAATAATCACTGCATGTGAGTAAGAGAAGACAACACCTCTAGTGTTTAGTGCTTTTCATATTGCATAGCATAAACTACACAAAATTTGTGGAGTTTGAAGACCTAGAAATATGTTGCTTGTTGGGTCTGAATTTGACCTGCTTGGTAAAACATTCAGATATTTTTTGCTACTTTTACACCAATATGGCAACAACAGAGTTACCATCCCTTGTTATTGGCTCCTCTTTATATGCTACCGGTATTTGAAGAGGAGTCTGGAATAAGGTGAGTAGAATGTGATTCAATCCAGCTGACAGAGATTTGGCACAGTAAAGGGAAGTAGCGAATGAACTAACAGAGGTTTAGACCTCTAGTAGACCTCTTTAGTAACCTGGATAAGAATATCTGGTATCTAGTAAGATTAGTTAGCATTTTATATTACCACCTGTAGCAATTGGACAGATCAGTATAATGGGAAAGGTGTTACAACAGAGGCGTGATGACGGAAGGACCAGCAGAATAGAAAGCTGCTATAAAGGAAGGGAAGATTGCTCACCTGTATCAGAAGATTCTAGGTTTGCAGGACAGAGCTTCACCAAGGAAAGATCTCCAGAAGGAGAACCTTCCTCAGTGCTAGTCAGCCCTTAATTGAGGCCTAAGAGAGGTGCAGTCAGACTCCACCACTTCCTGTCAGCCCTATGCTCCCTGGGCTGACCAAGTCCTTTCCCCAGGTGCTCAATCAGTGGTTCAGGCCATGGCTCAACAGTTCCCATACACCATCTGCTATTCGCTGGCATAGGTTAAGATGTCCTGTCTGTCTTGCATGATCCTTTGGGTCTTAGGACAGTAACTCTTGTTTGGGGTAATAAGCTACAGAAGGGTTTGGCTGAAGTTTACCAAAACAATGATTTGTCAGTTCACACTGACTTAAACATCTTTATTGAGAACTGTGTGGAAATTCACGGTGTGAATCACCTGTAATCCATAAATCTGAGGTTCAGTTTTTATTTAATTTTTTTATATGATTTTTAAAATCTCTTTGTAGGTTTTTGCTGCTGGTCACTAAGTATGAATCCTTTTTACATTTAGTGTGGTTCTACACCATACAAAATAGTTCGTATGTTTCAGAATTATTTTCTTTTTGTAATATTTGCTAGCAGAATTTTCAGACAACTTTTTTTCATTAGCATTTCTTTGGTATACTTTGGAGCTCGAATTTTTGTGTAAGAAAGCTGGGGGAGGATATTGGGCTTTTGTTTGTTTAAGTTAGCTTATTTTAATTCATCGTAATCCTTGCTGCCAAAGCAATCATTGTTACAAAAACAACATGAAAGAGGTTTTTTAAAAAAAACACAAACTAAGTGTTTAAAAAATATTATCCTAACAAAATCTTTCTCTTTTCTGTTTCATATATATTTATTCTGAAATTTTAAAATACCAGAACATTTTTTCTGCATGTTGAATATCCATTGTATCTGGGTAAAGTAGTTTTCATAAATGCCTGTTTTTGCTTAAGCAAATGTCAAGAAATTCTTGAATCACTGAAGTCACTAAAATCACTAATAATATTAGACTAGATTTAGTTCTCCTTTTCTTATTAGAACTGTGGATACCTGAGTCTAATAAATACCATATAGAGAAGTCAGATTTTACCTTTACTGTTCAATTATCCATAAGTTCGCACAGAGATGCAAAAAGTTAACTTTACATAACTGAAGCCTACAAGTCTTAAAAGCCTATGAGGCTTAAGAATGCTCTGGAGCTAAGGCATGTATTGCTTTCACAAAGATTGTAAGAGGATTGGCAAATTGGTTCACTGTGTGAGCTGCAAGAGTTGGAGGAATGGAGAGCCACATGGTTCTGACTAAGTTTCACAGCTAAGGCTCTGTCTGCTCAGTACGGGCAAGGAAACATTTCTAAGAGCAGCCTCTTCTCTCACCAGAACCTTTCCTCTGGACTTCCAAAACAGCTGTACAATGTTTTGTGCTTGATAGTTACTGGTCATTCCTGCTGCAATTCAGGATGGGGAGATGAATACCTACAGTTTACTGAAGCAAATAAGTGTAATGACAAATAACTGTAAGCCTTTACTTATCTAAACTAGGATTTTATATATTAAAAAAAAAAGAAAGAAATGAAAGAAAAAGCAGTTGGTCTTTATTTAAGTACGGATCTTGAGCTGTAGAAAAGCATCTTTGACCACTTTGTACTGGAGTTCTTTCAATAAGGGTGCTTATTTCCTGTCTCAGCCATTGACAGTAAATATACCTCGATCTTTCTCAAAGTCTACCAAGTAAGGTCATGTTGAATAAGCAGAAGAGAGATTTTTCATCAAGAGAGATGATGTTTTAGTTGTGTTGTTAAACTACAACTCTGGCTTCACAATCTGCCTCTTCAGAAATGGGGCTATACTTTAGCTATTGCTCTGCTGACTTCTGTTCCAGCAGTGTCATGCAGGCCAGCAAACTGTCTTTAGTAGGTAACACAAGGCCATTTAGGATGTCACATGTTGAAACAGCTTAAATTCTAGTATCCAGTAGCTAACTAAAGAGAAGTGTGCTTTGGGAAGTTGAAAATAAAAGTTGTGTTTGAGTACTGTTGGGCCCTTCCAGTAGACCAGCTTACAAGATTTGGGAGAAATGATTACCTTACGTATTTTTTGAAGGCAGTAAGAAGGAGGAGAGAAATGAGAGGAAAAATAGTAATGTTCTAGGATTCTCTTTCAGAAAATACTATATGTAACTAGCTGTTTAGCTTTACAAGTTGCAAATTAGTAGTTTTGTGTTTTTCCATGCTGTCCTGTTATTCTTGTATTTACTTATCTAATATAGTGTGTTATCCAGCCATTAAAAACAAACAAACAAAAAAAGAAGACATTCCAACTGTTATTTTCACCAAGATCCCTTGAGATTAAGTTGTGATTGCTTGAACTATTGAATTATTATGGATATTTATTCTATAAATAGTGATAGTTTTTAAAATTATATACAGTGTGGTACTTTTCTCTTAATGTTTAAAAAATAACAAGTGTTGTGTTCTTTTTTTAATAGAAAAAACAAAAGAACATTTTACGGATAGGAATTCAGAGTCTTGGTTCCCTGTTGTGGGATGATGACATTTGTAGCACCAATACTCCTGAAGATATTCATAGTCTTACAAAATTTCTGTATGTTCTACGTGGCCTCCTCCGAAAATCTTTGTCAGCTTGCATCATCACAATGCCCTCTCACCTTATCGAGGTAAGAATGCTGTCTTTGCTAAATTTCATAGTTGCTGCTACATAAGTTAGCAAAAACTGGAAGTTTATGGGAAGAAAATAAATCCAATTTTAAAAATTGAGAAAGCTCTTTTGATTCAAAGGGCAAAGTTAAACAACAACTGTAGTTTTTCTACATTTTTGTGAGATGGTCATAGTGCAAAATCAACAAATACCTTAGCATAAACCAGTCCTAAATAGTTATTCCTTTTATCAGTCAAAGTCAGAATTTCAGAAATTCCAAGCAGTATCAGAGCAGAGAAACTTCTGCTAGGAATCTTTTTTCTATTTTGGGGGGGGTAACACACTTTTACACCACCTTCAGAACACAGTTTAGACTTTCGATACAAGACATTTTAATCCACTGCCTTCATCTATCATACCCATCATGATGATGTATGACCTTGTTTTTAAAGCCAGGAATTGAAAGATACAGATTTACTCTTTAATTCTAATATTCTGGTTTGTTGGGAACAGGAACAAACCAGGTATTATTCATTATTGATTATAATAAAATAATATGGGGTAAAAGCTCGTATTGTACATAGTTTCATCATAGAAGGGAGATTTTCTTTGTTGAATTAAAATCTTATATTATGTAAGTACATCATTCTCACTTACATATTGCATTTTGAAAAGGTGTTTGAGTATCTGCTGATGTTCTTTAGGTGGATACCTGAACCACTTTTTGTCCTGCACAACTCCATGTCCTTACTTAGATATTTTTCATATTAGATGACAACATGTCTTTAAAAAGGTTGATAGTAAAATTTACCGCAGTAACTGGAATTTGTGGATGTAAAACTAACTTCCTTCTTTTTACACATTGGGATTTCCTGTCTGTCACTGGGACACAGAATCTATTTTATTGTAATTCTTATATATTTTAATATATCAGTGAGAGATATCATATTCCAAAGAAGAAGTCCAGAAATGTCTCTGGAGCAAGTTTTCCTAAGAAACAAATGGAAGGATATAATCTTTTGGTTTTTTGTAGACTTATCTGGGAAGTTTTTGTTTTCATTTTGGTCAACTCTCTATAAATCAATTCCCCCAGAGGCCCTATGAAATTATATCTCATTTTCTAAATAACTTTTGATTTTGAATTTTAACAGAATTACTTTACAATAAGTGACAGAATATTCTGAAGGGGAAAAAAATGAAATGTGCTTTCCAAAATCTTTGCAGCTTTAAACAGATGATAGCATTACTTTTTTGTTGTTGTTTTTTGTTTTGTTTTTTTAATTGTGAAACTTCATGTATCCTTCTTTAAGCACTAAACTGTGGAGAAAACTGTCATTAGGAGGAGCAAAGCTGCTGAGGGTTCCTTATACCCCACATTACTCAGTTCCCAGAGCCCTGCTGTGTAGTTGTTCCACTCTCCAAGAAGCCTGTTAAAGAGCCCCTGAGAGCATGTGTACAGCCCTCCATGTTAATAGTTAATTGGTGAGGATGGCAAGATGAGAGGACAGCCGAACATGTGGTCTCTCAGGCTCAAGCCGTAGACAGACCTTTAGTTATAATAACAGCAGCTGCTCACATTCTCACAACCCAGCTACTCACCATTCTGTTGCTGAGGTTTCTTACTGGATTAAAAAAGTAAAGAAAATATCTTTTCAAAAGAATAAGAGAGAGCATTTGTTTGGTGTTTTTTCTTTCTTTTCCCTAGTGCATTTCTGTATATGTATTTAATTTGATCAGAATAAGTTCTAGCATATGCTTTCTCTGTTGAATCTTAAAGCCAGAACACTGAAGGCATCAGAAATGCACAGTTTTTCTGAAGATGTAGTAATTTCCACATTTATTCCCTGAAAATTATTTCTGTATCTGCTGTATTATCTTTTGCTTCCTAACTATATTAATTAGGGGTGTCTGCAAGTAAAATCTTCACATGGTAAGAAAATACAAGATTTCAAAATGTGAAGTGTTATCAAGTTATCGTGTCTGTGTAATATATACGGAGAAATGGTTGCATTTGAAAAAATAGTTTTCAGTCGTATCTCATGCCATATCTTGTCACTGACAGCCAGTTCTAGTTACTCTGGTGAAGAAGAAATAAAACTCACATATGATACTACCGATTTTCAACAGGGACAGTGCTATTCCAACCCAAACCAGATAGTCTGTAGTCTGAATTGCATTTTTGTATGAATTAAATAAAATACTTATCTGTGTAGTTAGTGATTCGCTTCCTTTATATATTTTGCCAAGTACTTGTCATGTTGTTCTGTGACAGGGAGTTTGCAAATTAAATCCATGTAGCTTCTTTCAGAAAGTTAATTTTGCCTTTACATTTCAGAAATTAGATCTTTGTTCTTGGATGATATGACAAGGAGATGAAGCTCCCTATATATCTCGTGTTCCCATTGTTTTGTATATTCTCCCATGCTGCTTTCTTAATATGTTTTTAAACAGTCTCTTTTTTTTTCAGTCATAACTCACAGTCATGGAATACAATAATGCTCTTATTGTTTGTTCACTTTTTCCTACATACTAATATATGCTTTGTCTCTTCAGTGTCTACTGAACGTTAAACAGTGGTTTTGTTTGTGATGCTTTTCCCTCTGTAGTACACATCCACCAGTATGTTTCTAATCCATCTAGTTCACTGCTTTGAATTTAGTAAGTTTGAATTTCATTCGTCAGAATATGATGCTCATTCCCCCAGTCTGATGGAACACTGAATGTCTTCACTGCCTTCTGTAAAGATGTATTTTGGGAAAAGACACAAATTCACAAAGAATCTGGTTGTGTACAGGGCTTTTTCAGAGTAAGTTAATGGAATTGTAGTCCCCCAAAGAGCACAAATTCTCTATGCTTTATTGATGAAACTTTTAGTGCAGTGTATAAAGAAAAACAAATATTCTATCATTTTCTCAATCATAAAACCAGGAATACATTATTCTGGAAGCAAATTTCAAGAAGATGACACTAAAAACTTCACCAATTATAAATTTTATTCAGATGATATGTGACAAGTTTTACTTGATTGATATTTTCTCCTGATTGAACACACTCTTATTTTACCCTGTCTGTCAGGTAATAAATATTGAGATATTATGAATGTGATTAAAACAGTTGATGGAAGGTTATTTGTCAAGGCTTTCTACTGCTTCTTGAAAATGAATTGTGCCTCTGAAATAAGGTGGTGCATTTGAGAAGGGAAAATTACTTACATTTTTTAAATCTAGCAAAAATGATCAGGGAGGGCAAATTGCAGAGGGATTAAATTTGTTGTTGCACTTTCCAAATTAAGAAATATTATCAAAACTAGAATGGAGTCTTGTTTTCTGTATTTTGACAATCTATGTTTTTAATACATAGTGCTAAAAAAAAAATTCTACAGAATGTGATTTTAATGTATGTTTACAAAAAAGTTGAAATGTAAAATACTTTCCTATAGTATATTCTTCTTTTTCTTTACTTACTAGAAACAGTTAATTGTACTTGCACATATTTATAAACCCAAAAGCATCTTTCCCCTTCCCTTCTAAATAATGTTCATAATTCCGTTCCCCTTGTTTCCAACTCTGTATCACTTAAGTAAACAGTCAAGTTCATGAATATGTATTTTTTAAGTAGATTATTATTTTCATTTGAAGACGTGAAATGCTTTCATTGAAGCCACCCTTTATTTTGAACATGAAGCTGTGTTACTGGTAAGGACTAACCACCATATTAGTCAGTATGTACCAAGGGAAATTAATTGACTAATGAAAAGTCAGTATGGATAAGTCGCAGAAGTTACAGAACCTGTCCTCAGAGTCTGAAGTTCTGTTTAGCAAGTATTTTCATTATTTCATCCAGCATGTTAAAAAATTGATTTCCTGCAATATTAATGTTTTGATGCTTCGAATTAACTGGAGTGCATAAATCACTGTATGTTTCAGCGTAGAAAAATTCAGAAGCAAACCTTTTTGCATTCATAGCCTTTTGTGTTCACAGTGAGGGCTTTAGCAGCTAAACTTGAAGTCAAGCACTAGTGCTTTAGAATCCATTGCTAATACACAATTGTGAATTTCCCAGTTTGAAATCTTTATTCCTATGACAGGAGCCATGTATGCCCTAGAACCAAGTGTAAAATGCTGAATAACCTTCAAATGTATTTGTGCATGTAAATATTAAGCACCAACTGTATTAAGATTAAATGTCACGTATTTTTCTATATCATCAGTTGAATAAGCTTTCAAAATCCTCTTCTAAATAGAAACTATGGAGATGAAATTGTCTTTATATTTTACTATACTGTTTTTTTTATTACCTTTTAACTGTGGCATGCGCAATTGTATTCAAGAAGTACAATTTAACATCCATACAAAGAAATGTTGAGAGTCATGAGTTTATGGCAGTTATTCCTGTGTTTCTCGTATAGTTTTCAGATGTGAATATTCTGTTTTGGATATTCTAGACATTCATAGAAGCATCTTAAAATTATAATCTAGTAGCAAGTCCAAAGACACATTAAATACATATTAAAATGTAAATTGTGTAAGAGTAAATCATTTTGCTTCTAATTTCTATTGTTGTTTATAGCATTTACTAATCAAGTTATAGAAATATTTTCTTTTCATAAAATAAGTTTATGGTTGCCAAGAGTCTGTATCTCGACTCTGCCACTTCTGATTTGGTAAGAACTACTCATTTCAAACACAAGCACATTGTTCATCTGAAACATGTTTTTGCACCCATGTTAACTGTCTTTTAATTTACCTAGCTATATTATATTGACGTGTAGTCACTTTATGGGTTAAAATGTATAGCTAAAAAAGTCTTCTCATTTTAACACATTACAATTTGGAATACTATAAACACATTCTTGTCACCGTAGGCATCAGCACAAATTTAATAAAAAAATTATTCTTTCAATATGATTATATTAAACTTTACAATGTGATGAGTATATGCAACTTTAGAATATCTTATGTTTTATCTATGTAATCTGAAAAAACAGACATTGAAACTTCAAAAAAAATGAGGTGCTATTTAGTACTAAATCTTTCAAATGCAATATTAGATCTAAACAGTTAAATATCCCATCACAGTATGAAGATAGTCATCTGTTCAAGCATATGGAATCTTTTGGCTTCTGGACTAAGTAGTTAATATAATGCCCAGTGTCCAGACATGGACACAACTGTTATGGAAGCAGAAGGGAAGAGGCTCATGTATTGAGCCCATTTGGACAGTGATAAGTAAAGATTAGAAGACAGTCTTTAATGCAAGACAAAGTAGTCATCTGCTTTAAGCAAGTAACTCTGTTGGAAAATGAAGAGAGTATTGTTTGGGAACAACACTAGATTTTTCATTTAAGTAGAAGTTCTTGAAAAAAAGCCCCTGTACATGTTGTATTAACTAGGGTTTTTATCTGTTGTATTTCAGTACAAAGAATAATGAGTGTTAATTTTATAGTTAAAATGTTGCTTAAGTATTTTCTATCCTAAGTGTTTTTCAGATCACTTAGTATTGAATTTCTGTGCAGCATTTGCTTAGTAATACTTTTATATGAACTTTCAGTGTTGTGCAAAAACCCTGAAATTTCAGAATCTAATCTTACATCTTTTTTGTTTAGACCAGCTCTATTAATTACAATATAATCATAATAAAAAGGAATACTGCATCTTTAATGATGTTTTTGTGCCTGTGTAGCTAAGCTTTAATGCCAGGGGAAAAAAAAAAAAAAAAAAAAGATTAAATTAGCCTTGTAACCTCTTTCTCTTCCAGACTGATGATGGAAAATAAAAGCTCTTAGCCACAGAATGTAACACTTAGAATTAATATTTAATTAGACCAGCAAATTGTACACCGTGGCTGAAAGCTTCCAAAGAGTTGTTAGTGCCACAATTGACCTACAAGTTTAATAATAACTCACTTCTAGGAGCAAGTGCCAGTTCAGCATAGTGGAGCCACTGTAAGAAAGTCCTGTGAGATTAAAATCAGCAAACCAAATGGCAGGCGAGGATTCCTGGGATGGAGCCTTCTGGAAGGCTGGGAGCTGGAGTAGCTTTTCAGCCAGGATTCAGATGAGAACAGTGGGCAAAAAAAGCTGATCCCTCCTGTTCTGGGAGCTTCTGGTTGTAGGCCAAAATCCTAGAACAGATTTTTTCTAAATGTTCTTACTGCAGCTATTAATTCATTTCACAAATCAAATAATGAATGACTTATCCTCATGTTGTAATTAAGCTTTAATACAAAAAATAATCTCCAAATTCCTTGGTCATGAATTTTACTCATGGAAGAAGAGAGCTCTTTTGGTATGATATGTAATTTTGTATGTTTGTGTTGCATAATGTTTCATTTTTATATTATCTGATTTCTACATAAAAAGGTTCTTGTTATCTCATCTGATTTGATGAGCAGTTTATCATAATGTTATGAAATATATAAATTAAATTAAAAAATGGTACAGACTGTAAAATATAATATTTTGAAAGTTGAACAGTTTAACATTACTTTTCATTTTGTGAACAATTAAATTGTAGAACCAATAACTCTGCCTTTAGATACCCACCTGAGCCTTAATCTTGTGACAAATTATTGTACTGAAATAGGGCACCATAAGTTCAAAATTGTGCAAACACAGAGCAACAGACTGAGGAAGGAACATTCTGCATTATTTATTGGCTAGATCCTAAATAATTAAAGAAATGCCTACTCATTAGTTAAAAATTAAAGCAGGTGAGGGCCTTGCCAGCAGAGGGAGCAGTCATGTCTTTCCTTAGGTTCCCATCATTTCCAGCCTACCCATCATTTCCACCCTACCTCTTCTTATTGCCCAGCCAGTATCCCATCTGGACCTAGCTTTGCCAGACTGCTCCTGATGACAGCCTATAATTTCATACTGAATAAAGGATTATTTTTTTTAATGATTTTATTTTTGAGAACCTTGCACTTGATAAACAAATGTCAGATAGATGTTCCTGTTGATGTTTGTGTACTATTAATTGAAATAATAGTGGAGGACTCTTTCAGTCACCTGTATGTAAAAGGCAATTGACTGTTTAAGGAGTTTAAGTTGCAGCAGTAGTTAGCCTGAATTGGAAAGCAAACTGCAGTGCATTTTTCAGGCAAAAAGACAACAGAAGGCACTCTTAAACCTTTTTTATTTTTAATCATGAATAATTCCTAATAATTCCTAGTATAATCTTAGGATTTTAGCTAAGCCAGTTAGTCTCAAATACGTTAATTTCAACGATTTTGTTGTTGCTCTCAGGATTTGATAATGTGACTCTCCTTCTTTCTATCTACTTTTACATCGGTATCTCCTACACTATGACCAACTTGTAGCATTGAATATTTTAAGTGTTTAATATTACAAAAAAAAAAAAATCTGTTCAAATAGTTGTTTAATCTCTGAAATATTAAAGACAAATATTAACGCACAGTTTTTCATTCATGTGCTTTTGTACTAATGAGACAAACTTATTATCATAGAATCATTTGAGTTGGAGGGACCTTTAAAAGTCATCTAGTCCAACTCCCCTGCAATGAACAGGAGTACCTACAGCTCAATCAGGTGCTCAGAGCCCTGTCCAGCCTCACCTAGAATGTCTCTAAGGATGGGGCTTCCATCACCTCTCTGGACAACTTGTTCCAGTGCCACACCACTTTTATTGTAAAAAACTTCTTCCTTACATCTAGTCTAAGTCTCCCCTCTTTTAGTTTGAAACCATTTCCCCTTGTCCTGTCAGAACACACACTGCTAAAGAGGACCAGGTAGTGTTCTGGGGAGTTGCTGGGCTAATTTCAGCCCAAATCATGTACTGATTTCTGTCCAATTCCTCATCCTTTGCTGGAGGAAAAAGCAGGAGGACTCAGACAAGCTTATTTCCTTTAGCAACTATGGTAGGATCCAAGCAAGAGCCTTGTCTGCCAGAGCAGTTCCTAGTCACTTGCATTCTGTACTTTCAGTTCATGAGTCTGAGGAAGTAGGACTTAGAAAAGAACAGAGATTCAGCTCAGAAAGCATCACCCGTGACACCCGATACATCTGTCACCTTTTGCTGCCAGGTAATAGCTAGTTTTTCAGCACCCAGAGCTTTCTGGGATTTGGACTTGTGTGTCATCATATTTTCATGGCACCCCAAAGCCATAGTCGCTGCCTTCTAAACCAAGCCTCAAATGAATGATAATAGGCAGGACTTCAGCAAATGATAGAGTTTACTTCCCAGCACTCTGTTGACTGGCTTGTGACTCTGGACAACTCATGACATCTTTGTGCTTGGTGCATTACTTGTAAATGAGGAATGCAGCGTTTGCTGATTTTTTGTAAAGCACTTGGAGATCAACAGATGGAAATTTTTATTTAAACTATGCAGTCTTTGTTCTCACTTTCATTTTGTGGATCTCAACAGCAACTGTTACTGATTTGCTCATTTCATGTATATCAAGTCATCACTCATTTGGCTGCTGGCCCTTGACGACATTGTAAAGAACCTCTCAGGTCTTCAGTGGCAAAACAAACATTTTATTTTATGTATCAAGGCGTTCTGGCAATTAAGTCTTTTTTATCTAATATAATAGACGAGTCCAGGTCATCTATCCTCAGTAAAGGTTCAAAGATATTCTTATGGTGTGTGATATTTAGTTTTTATTTCATGTCTGATCATTTTTCTTAAATATTTAAATCCAGAATGTTTAAACGAGATAGTATGTCATCCACATACATCTGATATAATTGGTAATAATCATTGCAGAGTTCCCATACCGGTGACGGTGTTTCAGGTGTAAGAGAAGTTAACCATGGCTCAAATTAAAATTTTGAGTTTTGAAGGTAAAAAAAAAAAGCTAGTTCTAACTTGTTTCACAGTTGGAAGACTCTGAGTTTTTGCAGAGTATCAATGCATACATTAAAAAAACCAAAACCTGGAATTAATACATCATGTAACATATTGGCCACCAGATTCTTTGTCACTTCCTTCCCTTTTTTGTAAGTATGTTGCATCTAATCACCTGCTTGTATCTTTGCTACATTTCCTTTCTTTGCTGCTGTAACTTGTATAAAATTATTCAAAGATACTATTCATTGGGTGAAATTTTCTAATTTAACATAGTACATATCAATAAATCAGCCAAAATCAGTACTTCTCTGATTTCATCCATATGAACAGATATTTATGTGTGTTCTATTACAATCAGTAAAATTCCTCAAAGGTGGAAGATGCAGAGTATTTAAAATGTGGACATATCCTCTTTGAAGGTGTTGGAGGTCTGTAAAAAATCCTTTAGATATATTTCAAGCAAACTGAGTGTGTCTTCCATCAAAGACATCACACTTAGATTCAGTTTTCATGTGATATCAATAAAGTTTTCTACGTACCAAAATTTCTTAATGTAACTACTGTTGTTACTATTGTCTTGTATTCGGTGGCCTGAGCAAACATCAATTTTATGTATAACCTAAATTCAAAGTTCTGTTCGTGTGTGAAAGCACTGAAAAAAAGTGCTAATCAACTTGGAGTTAGAGTAAGTACAGAATTTTTTACTTTTCAATTTTGTTAATTACCAGTATAACAGTTTTGGCAGAGCATTTATTAATCATTTATTTTCAGGATTGGTGAATAATGAAAAAGCACACAAAATGTATCTCTATGAAACTAGTGCAGTGGCCTAATACCCCAATTTATTTATTTATTTATTTATTTATTTATTACCAAGATAAAAGGTATGGATAATTCTGTGATTTTAGCCGTAGTAATTATTAACAAATGGTTAAATATTTAAGCCATCTCTCTTAATAATTTATCTTTTCAATTCAAAATCCTTTGGAGATTAAGTAGTAATGGCAAGTGGTAAATATTTGTGTGTTATGAAGTCATTACCACTTTATTGTATGGTAATGTCTCAGAAAATATTAAGAATGATTACACCTATTGAATATCCAGCCAGTATTTCATTGTAGTCCAATGTGGTCTTGTATATTATAGCACTAAGCTACTTCAGTGTCGTGAGTGAGCGTAACAGAGACAAAAAGGGGACAGACAGTTTTTGAGTCTGTTTTGAGAACTTGAATGCCAAAATTTGATTTATGTTCACAGGGATGAAATCACTTTACATAAACTTGCTTATTTGATCTTTATTCTTGAGACCCTTCAAACAAAGCATCAAGACTACTGGACTCTCAAATTTTAGGATTCAGTGTATTAACTTATAAGCAAATGTTTTTAAATAAAAACTGAGTATATTAGTTAATTGGAATTAGTTTACGTGAGTGTAAGGGTACAGGAGTCAAATATAGCCCTCGCTATGAAAATATAAGTCAAAAATATCTCTTTGAAAACAGTCTTCATACACCTACTTTTCAATTTGATTTATAAATCAATCTTAGAAGTCTATTAACATACTGATGAGTATATAAATGCTGATATATGAAATCCATGTGGCTTGAGAGTTTTAACAGGTGCTAGTTGGATTTCATTATAGATCTGTAACGTTTTTTATATTCCTTTTAAATTTGGAGATTTTTTGTATTTTTAATGTAGGAAAGTGAAACCTGATCTGGGAAAATTTTCAATTATTTTAATTTGTTTACTGAGAATTCAAATACTCCTTTTACATAAATTTTATGAGGTTTTTAATTTCTTTGCAATCCAACAAAATAAAAATGGGAGGACATATTTCTGTGTTTTAGACAATTTTTGCCAGGAATTGAGAGGAGAACTAGAAAATAGAGCAAAGCAGAAAAAGCAAACAGATTTTTTTTCTCTAATGTGGAATTCAGATGAACCAAAGTTGATTTGATAAATAATAGTTATGATAAAATTGTCCTTCATTAAGAACTCAATCCAGTAAAAATATATAGTATTAATTTCAGTGTGTAACTTTGAGTATTCAGTCTCTGTGTCTGTTTGCATTGGTAAATACCATGCTTTATACTCAGATGTGGAAGATGGTACACTGCTTTATTTGCAAATAAGTGTTTCTAAACATGCACAGATAATTACTCAAAGCTCTGTAGATTCTGCAAATAAATTAGTAGGATAAAACAATCTTTTTCCATAATTGCCTTTCCCTAAAAGCTGGTTAAACATGTATGTACAGTTGCCATTTACATATCTAAGTAGCTAAATGGATTTTCTTCCAACAGTGTTTTGAAAGTGCACTGCATTTGAGCTCAGATATTACAAGTTTGAGCTAAAAAAAAAAATTCCTGTCTAAAACAGTGAACACTAAGATATAGAATGAATGCCCAGCCCAGTCTGCACAACAGGGTTGCTACCATATTGTTAGAATAATTGTATTTTGGCTGAACTAACTAATTTAGAAAAACTGCAGTACGTCTAGCAAGACTACAAACTTTCCAGGACTGAGTTGGTTGGTTTTCTTTAATTTATTTATTTCTTAATGTAATTTACAACAATACCTCTTCTAGCTGCCAACAAACTCTTTCCTTGAATCCCCCCATTCCTGGCTTCCCTCCTAACCATGTCCTGGCTCATCTCCAGAGCTGCCAAGTTTATGCCAGAAGCAGGAGGTAGATTTGTATGGGGCTGGAGGAAGATCTGGAGCTCTGTTAAATTTTCAAGCCCAGATGGGGCAACATGATTTGTGTGTTTATGTCAGTATGCCATACATCACAACTATTTGTGTGCTGACGTCAGCTTTGATTGGACATTAATGTGCTGAACACTGCAAACTAGAAAATACACGATAGATACAGATCTATGACAACAATGCCACATAAGCAAATGTCTATTTGTTGTGGCAATTCATTGTGGAAAATATTTCCCAAGATACACTGCATTAAGCCCAGAGAATATTTTGACACACTTTAAAAACAACAACAAAATCAACATAGGCGAACGGATTACAATTAAAGAAAGCATACTATTCAGAAGAAGAGCTGAAACCAACGTGCTGAAGTATGTATCATTAGGTAAATATTGAATTGCTTTAATATTTCCAGATCTAGGACTAAATAGGAAAGATGCTATTCTTAGGATTTACAGGACTTGTAATCATGAGGATGCCTTGCTGATGGTTGAGCATCTTTCTGCCTACAGTTTTTGTAACCCTTGTTGGTTAAAACCAGCAAGCAAAATGACTGATGAACAGCAAACTTTTTTCCAAATGGTCTAATTTCTTTTTTCCTATACTAAGAATTCAGGATAGCTTCCAGAAATCAGTATTTACCTGTTAGCCTATATTACAGTGTAATGTTTCTTACAGAAATAACACCCAGCAATCTGCTGAAGAATTGGCAAAATAAGGTAATTTCAAGTTTGTGGATTTACAGAGGTCACTGGCTACTTCAGATTTATAGTGTCCTTAAGTGACTGACCCTATAAAATAATGTGACTAAGAGTTTCCATTAAAATACGGTATGCTGTCTCTCTCTTCCTAGAAGAGGAACTAATTTGCAAGTCATCTTTAATATTTCAGTGGTGGATATAATTAGGGCACGCAATAATGAAGTGTAAGGCTTGATCTGGAAACAACATTCTTTTACCTCGGTCCACTTGCATCATTGCTCAGAGAGGAAATTCTGTAGTATTATTTTATTTTGTCTTTATCCAGCATTAGACTTTGCAGGTAAAACTGAAGTTCTCTGATTCCGTGGGGATAGACCATTTTGGCCTGAGCACAAGTAGCAGCTTTGTAAAGAGACCAGTCCAGAGGATTTAATGCCATCTGGCCCATAAGGTGGGGAAGGGAGGGGGTATGGAGGTACCAGGGGACTGGCGGCTTTGGGCCTTGTACCCTGAGCAGATTGGTCTGCGCAGGGCAGGCCATGGTTACAGTGTTCACCTCTTTGGCAGGAGTAGGAAATGGTCACCTTCCACATCTGCCTCATAGGCTTCTCCGTGGCTCTGTTGTTGAAAGCAATTGATGCAGTGCTCACTATTTTAATAAACGAGCGTGTCAGCATAATGCACAGATTTTAAAGACATATCTGGCATCTTCCATTTCTCTATGGTACCAATTACTGTGTAATTTTTAATTTAAAATTAAAAAAAAAATGTTTAAATTCTCATTTTGTACTAACTCTCACTCACACAGTTTGCCAGCAATAGCTCAGAATGTACAAAAGTATTTAAGATTAATAAAAAATACAAAATTCTAACGTGGAGCTACAGAGCTAGTTCTTTCTAGTTGGCATGGGTGCATTTTGAGGTGATTGCACTTGATACCCCTGGAGGTGTGATGGGCACAGCAACCACAGCCATCAAGAAGAAGATTGTGCCAGCTGCCCTGGCAGTTTTGAGATAACTGTTTCTTTACTGCTTTGCTTTTTAGCAGAGATTTGTCTCTTTTTTCCTTTTGTTTATTAAATCGTGACATCATTGAAGCATTCATAAATCTCAAATATGTTGAGAAGTGGTAATGCAACTTGAAGTTTAGAGTCATACGTTATATTGAGAGAAAAATTTAGAATAAGAAGCCCTGGAGAAAATGCTTTTTTTCTTTTTTTAAACATTTTAATTGATGCTGTTTGACTAATGACCAGAGTGAGTAATGGTGTGTTGTGGTCGCTCAAAACATTAGAGGTGATATGCCTAAGTGTTTTAAGAGACAAGGCTTTCAGAACACAAAAGCTTGGCATCTAACTCATGGTACAAGTCCATGTGAGATGCTTCACTGCCAGATAGCTTGTAAATATCTCCAATGTGAACTAATGCTTACCTTAGAAAGATTATCTTAGAAAGTAAATATGAATGTAGTGCTGTTGGCTCTTGTTTTCTTTCTTCTTCTTTCATGTTTTCTTCAAGTTAAATATATTTTTCTTTAGGCACAAATTTCCATCTATTTTAAGCAAATAAAATAGCCCTCAATCTAATTTCTAGGCATTGATGACCTATTTTTTCCCACTGTTTGTCACTGAGAAGACCAAGGTTTACTCCATGAACATTAATTACTTTTTTCATCACATACGATGTGTATTTTGTTTCCATGTCTTACAGAATAAAGCAATTATGGAACGTGTAACAAACTTGTCAGATATGGTAGTTGGTCTTGAATCATTTATTGGCTCTGAGAGAGAAACCAATCCATTATACAAGGATTACCACGGTAAGTTCCATCTTTAGCAATGCGAAAAGTCTGCCCTGAGTGTTTCTAGGGCACTTAGTGGCTTTACCCTCCAATTGGGTATCTGCTCTAAAGTAGAATTTGATTTCATTTTAGAATATACCTCTTAAATGTTCCTCCTTACTAACCAGTCTTGAGTTAGGAAAATTTTCCGTAAAGTGCATTAAGGCTGCAAAGGAAACATGGCAACTCCTTGCATGTTGTCAAGCCGTATTACTGAGGCATGGTTCAATCAGATGTACATCTCAACAGGCAGGCTTTGGGGAATTCACATGCACAGGAGGCTTGGCAATCATCTGACCAGTGAGCTGAACTTGTCATGAAATCAATACTTCTGATCTGACAAGTTTTAAGTAGAGAACATGGAAAAACATATATTATATTAAAGGGAATAATCTGCTAAACGATGCGATATATAAACTTTATCTGAAAATAATGTGCTGTTTTGCAGCTTTCAGTTAGAGCAGCTATGCATTTACAGAAATGAATGTGGATGTATGTGGCATGTAAAATGTGAAGCTAATCATAGCAAAAAGGCATGTAGCCTTTCAAGTGATTTATCTTCAAAATGTGCAGTGGCGTTTAATCCTGTAATTTTTTTTTTTTTTTTTCCCAAAGATTCTGTAAGCCGTTTCAGCAGAACTATTTAAATTTTAGAAGATTAGATTAGAAGTTATGCATAGCCCAAGCAGTGAATAACAAACATTTTCAGCTAATCCAGAGCGGTGCTCGGAGCGTGCATAAATTACAGCTATTATTATTGTGATACTACAGTAGTTCCATGGAAACCTTCAGCTGAAAGTAAACTGCTTACCAAAGCCTGCTGTAAACATGTGAGAGTGTGGCAATGTTTTTCATAGCAGAATGTACAGAAAAAGCAGCAAGGATGGTGCTGAGACACCACTGTGTGTATGCAGGCTTTCAGTAATAAACAAGGGAAAAATATTTTGATGAAGAAAACAGTGCATATATCCCCATCTGAAAAAGGTGGATGAAAAAGAAATTCTAAAGAAAAGCTGGAATAATTTGCCTAATTATTTTCCCCATTGTATAATCGTGATGTGGCATTTGTTTATGCTAACATAATTCTGTCAATTTGATACCGCTTTTCTCAGCAGTGAGGAGATCTTTTAAGACAACGTGCTTTTTAACAGTTATTTCCTATTTTCCTGTAAAAGCCTACCAAAAAATCATTTTTGGTACTTCTTAATAAAATTATGTGCCGATGCACAGCTTTTGTGAGTTAGGCAGCCTTAACATTCTAATAATAGATACTTTTAGTGATTTTAAGCATGTGGGTTATTTTCGTGTCCGCTTATGTTTTAAGATGATTTATTTACTGCAGATGATGGGAGTTTTTGTCATTAGTCAGGAAAAGTTTGTTTAAATTATTATGTTATTTAATGGATTCTGCATTAGTAATTTTGTTAGGTGTCTGTAAATTCGGGGGGTTGAGGAGTCAGTAAAATAACAATGATATAAACTGGCCGGAATTAGATGTTAAAAATAACGCATAAAAACAACCCTTTGTTATGCTTGCTGTCCCTGCATGTAATGGTTATCCTCTGAACTCAAAACTGAAAGAAATATTTTTATCTACTATCGGATTGGAGGCAGGGGTAGAAGGCTTAAATATTCGGCAGCCAATTATTACAAAATATTTTTGTAATAACATTGAGGACTTTGCTTTTAGTACCTTATAAGCATTCAGCTTTTTACAGTATTTCAATTTTAGGAGCTTTCTTTCCCTGTTCTCCCTTTAAAAAAGAAATAAAACCCTGAAAGATACTTGCCTTCCTTTAAATAAGGGCTTTAATGTTTGGGGTTTTCTCTCTCATGGCTGCCGTTTTCAAGTGAGATGCCTTTTGTAAATGTTCAGTATTCCCATTTTGACACTGGCTTTATGAATAGCAAATATAGGCCACTAATCGAGAAGCCCTGTAGAATTTTCCTGGTTTTCAGATGTAGAAAATCACCCTTAGGTTGTTCAGAAACTATATTAGGCTGCACAAAAACCATCCAGCGTCCTTGTCAGAAAACATCAGCTTGAGCTGCGAGTGACAGAATGCAGAGCTTGCAGTGTACCTAGCGCTGGTGAAAACATCTGAGCGGCCAGCTCAGCCTCTTGTGCATGGAAAATGGATTTCTGTGCAGATGGCAGAGGGGTTAAAATTCATGCATAGGGTGCCCGAAATTGGTGTTTTCCAGAAACTTTTCCTCAGCCTTTTTGAGGGCGCAGGGCACAGCACCGCTCATTAGAGCCTCAGTGGTTATCAGTAACCCATAAGCCTTGTTTTGCTGGCTGCTTACTGGTGCATTTAATAAAATAAAGATCACTCAGTGGTGCCGTGGGCAGCATGCAAGGTGATAGCCATATTTGCTTACTGTAAATACAAGAGAAAATCACACACAAACCGGCTGTAGTTTTGACAAGTATTAAGATCCCTCTTTACATCTGTACTTCTGTACCAAAGTGCAATTAGTTTTCCTCTCACAAGGATTTCTGTTTATCTTATTCTGCTTGATTACTTGAGTATAATCGCACCGTTTGCTTCATTGCTCCTGGTAGTAAGCTCCAGTTTAAAAAGGGGAGGATGAGTGTGTGTAAATATACAGGATTCTGCTGTAAGACTCTCTAATTTATGCATCTGGATGACAGCGTTTTCTTATTTTTTTCTCCTCCTTTACTTTTTCTTTCCACAAGGTTTGCTTCATGTGCATCAGATTCCTCGGCTTAATAGCTTGATCTGTGATGTGTCAGACACGAAGGACCTTGCTTTTAGATTAAAAAGGAAGCAGTTCACCGTTGAGGTAAGAGAAGCGGTTTTGTTTCACTATTTCGAACCCAAAAGGTGGAGCTAATCCCGTCTCTTATGTTTCGTTTTGTGAAATGCATGAAATATGCATCGGATGTTGTAAATTCATTTCGTTCCGTTTTTGCTTTTCCGAACAGTTTTATAAAGCACTGTAGTGTGCCTTCTAATTAAAGATGTCTCGTTTGCCACACTAAATCGGTCCGTTATAAATAGTTTATTTTGGTTTAAAATGTACATAGAAAGTAGGCCACAACCTTCAATAACAAAGCATGACATGTTTCTAAGGATGTCAGGAGCATATTTAATTAAATGTTAATGACTTGCTCTTACTTCTGTTAGTGGGTGGGAAAGTAGCTACATGTTATTACCCCGGTAGAGGGATTTTAATGTATAATGCTGCCTAAAATTGTGTGTGGTATGAGGGATAAGTGTCCTTATCAGTATTCAGAAACCATTTTCTTTGCATTACTGAAATCACCTTTCGCTCTTTTATGTCATTTTAAACACAGTATCATTTACACTAATGTCCTTAAGTAAATTTCCTACTAAATTTAAACTTTTTTCCGTGACCTTTATGCAGACAGTCCTGATAGAAGGCAGTAATACAAAAGATGTATTTCATTTTAATCTTGCTAAAGAGCAAATGAACACAGCGCTATTAAGCAATTAGAGCTGATGTATTTATTAACCAAGTAATGCTTAGAGATGGGAGATGGCTTTTGGGGTGATGTGATAGTCATCGGTACAGTCTGGGCAAATTTTTTTTAACAAAGACATAAAACAGCCAAGCATCCCTGACAAACCATTTTGTTTAATCTCTTTTCAAATGAAAAGCTCTTAAGCAGGCCACTTGTCTTAACTGCTTGAAACCATAAAAAGAGAGAATTGCCACCAATAAATTAGCATATTTTTTACTCCATCACCAAATGATGGTCAATGTGGCTTGGCACTGCTTTGGTGTTTGGGACTTCACCCTTAAGTGACCACTTTGGCCCTTATTTGACCCTCTGCCCTTTTCAGCTGGCCACTTGATAAGGTAACTTGAGGGTTCCCTCTCTTCACTGCTCCCTCCCCTTCACAATTGCAAGTAGCCCTAACCTATAAATCATTGAAAGGGCCCTATCAAGTGACAAATTAAGGTGCCCTCCTCCTAATTAATGGTCATCAATGTCTTTAATTATCTAATCCTATTGAGAGTAGTTAATAGTTAATCAGGCAGCCACTTCTTCAAGCAGGTCATCTCTGCATGCGTGCCAGAAGTTTCCCAAGTAGAGGTATCCTCTTCAAAAGCCACTTAGAGGCAAATACATGAAGGAAGGCTTTTTTCCCCAAAGACGTTCATTTGCAATGTTTCTCATTTTCCAGAGAATGCTGTTAATGCAACCAGGTGTTGTGAGGTATTAAGCCGTTTTAACAACTGCTTTAGAGCAGTACATTACAAGCAGAAACTTTAATAGTCCGCAACTGCTTTTAAAATACAAATGTTTTTACTGCTTTTAGAAGCGCAAAGAAGCACACAATGTCATTAGGCAGCACGGGAAAATCACAGTTAGTAGAGCTATAAATTAGGATATTTTGATTCTTTCCACTTTGAATCCTGTCTAAGAATGTATCTTTCCTGTGTGTGATTCTAATTCATAATGTAATTTGAAAGGGGGAAAGTGTGGAGGGGAACTAAACAGAAGGCTCCGTAAAAGGAATGTAATTAGCCATGGGACAGAGCTGCTGGGAACGGCTGCAGTGGAACTCTCAGAACAACCTGTTGCCCCAGACGTGTACATGACCCACTTGAGTAATTTCTCTCTTCATTGCTCAGCTGCAGCCCTTTTCAGTTTTGGTTAGAGATATGCTTTCTAGAAGTTAAACTGATGCAAACTGGTCCTTTTTGAACTCGTAAAGATCCTGCCCACATTTCATTACTCCAAAAGTTTTTCTTCCTTACATTAGGAGAGGCAGACTGCATTGAGGCTGAGCGGAGCAATGAGGTCCATAAGAAAATGGGAGCAAGGGAAAATTGAATTAAGAAGGGATGTGAATACAGTCTTCTAAAACTGGGTCCTGTAGTTAGAATGTGATGAGTCAGCAGTCAGTTTTGTTCTGGTGGTAAAAGCATGAAGCGGCACAACAGTCTGTGTTACACGCACAAGGATGGTTTATATAAAGTGCATCCAAGTTTATGACTTCTTTTGCAGCTTAAATGCAAGTTTAAAATATGTTTTGAGTATACAGCAGTTTTTGGAAAGCAACTGCTTAGTTGTTTGGGCTATAATACTGACCTCTACTTCAGATGGCTCTTTAAGATGAAATTGCATAAGAAAAGTTTGAAATACGTGACTTCTGACTAATAGCAAAATTTTTCCAACAAGTTTTTGTCAATAGACCTTTCTTATTTTACGGTTTGTAATGAGGGCACAGGGCATGGATTTTCTCATGTCTGGATCACCAGTTTGGCCCTCAACAGTAACAAACTTTAAACGTCAGATCTATTTTATTAGACTTCATTTTTGTGGGAGGGACTCTACCCCATTACAGTCTGCAGAATCATTTAACTGTTTCAGTCTTTTTTCTTGCATCTTCATCACAGTGAGATTGATTGAAGTGTATTGTAAAGGGTGGGGATTTTTTCACCTTATGGATGGCAATGCTTTTTGGTGGATAGTTATGAGCACTCATTTTCCATTTCCAAATTATGAGGTAGACCTTTTCCAGGTGCACTTAAATCCTTATGGCAAAAGGTGCAGTAGCTGCACCCAGTTTTCCCAAATCTTCGTGTTAGTTAATAGCTATATATTAGTATATGCAATATTATCAGCGACCAATCTTATGTGCATACCTCTTTAAAGGACACAATTTTGAAGTTAGCCTGTCTAATCCTATTTCTTCCCACTTTGGAATCTTAATTAGAAGGAGATAAAAACCATCATTTGACTAAATTATTGTCTTGAATCTGTAGCAAAAGGTATAATCCGCAATTGGGCCAATTAGTGTACCCCATAGTTAGCTATGCTGAGGCAGGAAACTTGATTAGATCTGACACCAGCCTAGTTCCCACTGTTGTTTTGCCAGGTATGATGGTCAGACTTCAAAGGGCTTGAGGCATCAGCAGGGCAAGGTTTGGAGGCCAGCTTAGGTCCGGTCGTTAATCTCTCTGCTAAAACCACAGCAGCCCTCGCACAAAACAAGCTTACACGACACAATCATGCGGTATTAAAGTTTGGGTTGAGTCATGCCAATTTGCCTTTGATTTTCTGATGATTGACTAAAAGATGGCTACATGACTAGACACATACTGAAAGTTTACTGATTAGGTAAGTTCCCCAAATATTTGAAATATTTTTTGATTTCTCAGTCAAATGATATGACAACCCATTCATCTTGATGAAACTTTTCAGCAGAATTGTTCCTGAAGTTCTTTTTGCTTTTTTTGTTGCTCAGAGTGTAACTTTTATCAACACTGGCTACGTTTTGTAGAAACATTATTGTCACCATTTCATTTGATAGAACTTTTTTCATTGTTATGCCAAAGCCTCCTGCATCAAAACCAAAGGAATCTGTCTCTGATTTTTTCACTCCTAGATGTTTGTCTTTGTTATTTAGGTACAATTGCTCACAAAAAGGGAATTTCCTCTTAATTATTTTCCACCTAAACGTTGAGTTAAAGTGCTGTTCCACGGCTGTGATTACATAAGTGTTCCTTTCTTTTGCCTTCTGATTCGTTGAAATATTGCAGTAACAGTGACATGTTTCCATTCTGAGAAAAGCCTAAGGCTGCTTTAGTATTATTCCAAATGATTGAAATTGCCATCTTGCTGACTTTCCCTTGGGCAGCTTAAGGCCTGTTTACTTTTGTATTTGTTTCACATGTTCCCTCTGAGTTTGGCTGGCAGGACATCATTACCTGGTTTGACAAGACAGTTGGAGAAGATTCATATTTGATTAACTCCCTTTCTTACTGTCTGGTCAACATAAACCTCCAGAATTTTGTGTTTAAAGTTAAAACTGTCCATAAATTCTGATAAATGTAAGCAAAAATGTTTTTTTGGAAATTCCTGAGTTTTGCTTTACTGCTGAATTTTTCAGACTTCAGATAATAGTCAATTGTTAATAGTAGAGAAAATGAGCTTTTCTCTTATAAGCTGCATATCATTTGTCTAACAATTATTAAAACTGCTATGAAATTTTCATTTTTTTTTATTTTGAAG
The DNA here is from genome assembly GCF_016699485.2 of Gallus gallus. Lineage (NCBI taxonomy): Eukaryota > Metazoa > Chordata > Aves > Galliformes > Phasianidae > Gallus > Gallus gallus. The sequence goes on from NC_052536.1 coordinate 5,325,017, forward strand.
AATTCACAAGAGCCACATGGCAAAAATAAGTAAGGTTCAAGAGCATAATGTATGAGTTCAGGAGATTCTTTTGAGAGAGATGTCTCCTAAGAGGAAAGGAAGAAAGTCAGCAGTAAAGGGCTCCTGTGGCAGCCAAGCTGTGGTTTCTCAGTGGTAGGCAGATACAACATGGCACTGTGGAGCACTCTGACTGCAGTGCATTTTGCCTAGAGTTAGTTGTCACAGTAAAAGGATATGTCTTTGGAAGGAAACATCAGCACAGAAAACAGCAACAGAATCTTTATGTAATTAAAAATAATTGCATGATTCCAAAGGCACTGTAATAATGTTCTTTCTTCATCTATCATTAAAAGCGCTGTAAGAAAATCAGTGAGTGAGATTTAGTTGTAACTCCAGATAGTCGTGCTCATGTTATGTGTCCAGCAGGGCATTTGGAAGAAGGCTTAAAACTCTTTTCCTTTAAGGTGGTAGATTTGGCAAGTAAAATCAGGAAAGGTGTTCTGTGTATCTTCCATTTTTTATTTCACACAGACTCTACTGTGGAAAACTTCCTGTTAGAGAATTAGAAGTGCAGTTAGCCACTACTATACGCTCTTTACCAAAGAAGATTGATAAGCCAAGTCAGAAATGCTATCTGCAGTGCTTCAGTGTGGTATTGGCATAGCATGAGCTTGGTTCTGATTTTCTGATGCGCTGAATAGCAAACTGCACTGCCTGTAACATTTTACAATTATTCATTAAACACATCAAGGGCAAGTGTGGATGTAGTGGTTTGGGATTATTAGTGAGCTGTTTGTCCTGGAGGAGCAAATCAGCCCTGTCACCAGTACATACATCAGAATATTTTTAATATACGCACACATCCCATACCAGCAAGCAGAATTAAGTGTCCACTACAATCCTATTGGCATCACTTTTTTAGGCTTCTTCCAAGAAGCTTTTACTTGAAGCAGCCTTTGTTAGTGGCTCTCCCTAATCCTGGTCATCTTTCACTGACTCCTACAAAGTTGTTTAATGTTGAATTTGATAAATGCATTTGAATTTATGAACTATTTTAGGCAATATTTTAATGAAAAGGGTGTGAGCTTGAGAACTGTCAGAAAGCAAAACATTGGTTTATTAGAAACTTAAGATGATGGTTATGTAGCAGTTATGTAGTCAGTAAAATATGGAAATTAATTCATGTTCGCTGGGATAAAGTTCACACAATGTAACACCGAAGCTAATATATACTACATGATGTATGCTGTGATATTGGGATCTCCATAAAAACAACTCTTTGTATTTTAGAGTCACGCACTGATGACATTACGAGTCTTGACCTCATGTTAGGGCCTTGTAAGCTCAGAGTGGAACCTGCCTGTACCAGGCTTGGGACTGCCTGGCTGCCAGTGCCTGTGGCATGGATGAAACCTTGCAGGTAATTCCTGGTTAAGAGCAAGACAGGACTATTCTGAAGTGTTACAGAAAGTGAATTTCTTTAATTCTCTGTGTAATAAAACCCTTCAGGGCCTCTCGTCACCATATATTTGAAAACATGGGTACCTCTGGGGAGTACATGGAAAACTTCTCTTTTTCCTCAGCTTGCCTAGACCAGCAGTGTCATACCTGGCAAACCTCTAGTGGATGTTCCACTTCAGCTCAGGGACACACATTCGGGGAACTCTGTGTGTCAAATTAAACTTTCTAATAGAGAGGGATAAAGCATTTTAATAACATTCAAATTAAATTTATGCTAGTCAGACTATTTTTGTATTGTATTTTCCTGGCCATTTTTCCCATGATATTAATGAAGACATTACCTTAGGCTTATTCAAACAAAAGTCAAAATATAGCAAATACAATGCCATAGCATTTTCTTAAGCTAAAATTAGTAATACTTAAAGATCTAGAATTGATAATACTTAAAAAATACCTTCCCATAAAACTGATTCTGTCATAATTCCTAGCTCTAGTCTGCATTATTTCATCTAGTAGCCAGTTCAGGTTCTCTTTACCTGGTATGGTGTACTTCACTGAATTGTTTTGTCAGATGCTGTCAAGCCAACCTACCATTGTTAAAGAAAATCAAACTAAATCATTTTGGCATGAGCCTTCCAGGAATAAGGCGCAGAATATGAAGGGTTTGATGAAATCAAGGATTTGATTTCAATATTGTAAAAGACTGCCTGTCAAAAATGTATTACATTCTTTCAAACAATTTTGAATAAATAAACGTGTTTAAAATTGTGACAGTACAATTTAGATAAAGTTTTGGGAGATTATTTTTGAATTATAATAACTTCAGGTAAAACAGTACTTGGAGTGTTCCTACTTAAAGAGAAGAAAATCTCTGAATTCTAATGGTATGTAGAACTGAAATCAAGTAATATGTTCTATACAATATATGGAATTTCAGAACACTTATGGCTTGTGAATATGTGAAGAAGTTTAATTTGAAATCACCAGCTTTTTACTGTGTAATACTAAATAATGTAGATTTCTGCGTATGTTTTGAAGATGAATACAGGAAGGTACCATTAACTTTGAGGCTGCAGATGAAGATTTGTACTATCCTGACATTTATTTCATAAACTACATTTGTTTTATGGGTTGTTTGACATTATACAAGCGTAACATGAGGGTTTCATTCAATTTTTCAGAACTTTAACATTTAAATCATAATACATCTGCAGTTCCTTGCCAGTAGTCTAAGCTCATATATGTTTGCATTTAAATAATTATGTTGTTTAGAAATATTTATTCCATAATTGTGTTGTCGCAGTGGAAGAACATGCAACAAAGCCATTAATGCAATTAAAGGTCACTTGTACATATTGTAATGGACAGCTCATTCACAGTATCTGTGTTAAGGGTCAGCACTGCAGCATGAAATGGATTGGCCTTGTTCAATCTGTAAATAAATGGGTCAATTTATCTTGTATTTGCCAGACAACTGAAGTAGTTGACATATTCCCAGTTTCTTAGCACTAGAAAAAAGGTAGCTTGAAGAGATGTTTTGTGTTGGTTGCTAAAGATCAAAAATTCTTTTATTTACATGTGTTCTACTTTTACACTAAAATAGTGCTTTTTTAAGGTCTACTGATATGTTGGAAAGATACTGACCGTGAGTATTTAAGAAGCAAAAAGAGTTAAGCAGCACATAGTAGTTCTCAGCAGGAACTGCATACTACTTCCATTAAATTTTCTCTAAAATGCCACCAAATTTGAATAAAAATATGATATTTCATAATTGCATGGTACTCTTACTTTACAAACAATAATGAATTAAATCCTGATGCTACAGAGTAAAATATATCTCTGGATTCTATATATATATTTAAATGCAGGAAAATAAATATGAAAGTCACATTTTCCCAGTCAAAGACCTATGTCATACCTATGAAATGTATTGATGCAGGACTTCAGAACTGTCACTGAAAAAATGAGAATAAGGTAACTTCATGGATCAGCGTCAAAGAGTTGGGCAACCATCTGTGTCTTGTTTCAGGACTGTTGTATTTTTGATTATTTATCTTCCTATACAGAGAAAGGACTCTGTAAACTAGGAAACTGTAAGACAGCCTCATCTGAAACTTGGGAAGGGTTAAAATGTCATTTTGTGGGAAAACACTGCAACGAAGCAAGACATTAGCTGTGACTAGTAGCAAGCTTAATCAAACAAATTCTAACTGTTTTTAATTTCAAGTTTGAAAACTGTAGCTTAAGGGTTAGCATTTCCAGTCTTATGAAAAGCTTAACATTGATTTTCAGTGTTACCTCCTTAGAGTGAAAGTTTGGATTTGTCTGGCATAACCAAGTAACATAACAGTTCAACTCCCTTCCACAGTCCTTCCTCCTGAAGAAAGTGAACAGTAGTTATGTTGTGTAAAATAACTAAAACTTTGCATCAGTGTCCATAGATAAGTAAGTAAATAACTTAATCTTTGCTGTCAGCCCAAACCAGCCATAAGCTACTTTCAGAAAGCGACTGTGACTTTCATAAGTGACTTTCAGAAAGCAGCTAGTGATGCTCTATGAAAATAATTCATATTAAACGCCTCATTTCAGATATTAAAGGTTTGGGAAAACCATGTTTTGTAGCTGATAAAAAGAGTTCATGGGATCTTCTTTTGACTTGCTTTGAGCCTGTTATAGCGAAAGTTACTGAAGGATTTTAACTTGGAGATTCATAAAATTTGTATGATCTGTGTGTCACAAAGTATGTATGAGAAGATGGACTTGTATTTTCTACCTAATGAACTGCAGATCTTTGGGCACATCAATTTCCTGCACAAGAGAAATAAATTTCTGTTTGCATCTAAAAAATGCTTCCTATTCTTAAAATAACCTAATTGCTTAATATTTAAATCATTAAGGTCTTCAGTAATCCTTGCTAAGCATCTCTGCATTCACTTGTTCTGAAAAAGACTTGTGCAGGAATGCTTGAGGTAGGCAGCTTGAGCGTGATAGAATCTTGAGGGGCCTGCTAAGTCTCCATCAGATACCTGGAATATATGTGGGCTTTTGAGATAGGGCCTTAATTACAATTTCTTTTTTTTTTTTTAAGACGTGATATGCTTGAATAATAGCTGCACGAAGACTTGCCTTGCCATTGGCGCAGAGCTGTGATGGCCCAACAGGCTTAACCACAGCATCTGCGCTCCTGTGTTCTTAGTCAAGGCCTACCGTGTTCCTGCAGACTATGGTTTTTGGATGTGCATTCTTACTTGGTTTTATTTGTGAGCCAACAAACAATTAGATGAACAAGAGGAAAAATTAGGCAGGGTGCAGTAGCGGTCTGCACTTGCGATCAGCCCAAGTAAGGCCTCCTCCTGAAACCAGCCACAGCCTGTACCTGTCTTGACACAGTGTGCAAAGAATGTAATAAACACAGCATTTTATTTTCAGCTCCTTTATTACATGGTGTTTGTTATCTGTTGGTTGCATCTCTTCTCTGATTATTAGGGTTTTAGTAATGTGCTCCTTAATCGATAATCACTGCGGTCATAGACTCAGGTCTGCAATCTGAAGCCCCTCAGGTAGCAACATATGCCTCTTAACCAGTACTTCTCACCTTTTGGTATAAGACTATGTAATTCTGTGTGAATTGCAGTTTTCCCGTGCTGCCTCAAATGCCCTTTCAAAAACCTTTTGCTACCAGAGAGTAATGAGAGGAGCTATGTGAGTTATGGCTGCTGTAATGTAAGGAAGAATGGTGCTGCTTCTAGGATGAGTGTTATTAAGAGACACAAGCAAGTACTTAATGTGTAACTCTTGCTACTGTTTAAAATAAGGGATTAATAAGAAGAAAATCTAATATTTGTGTTTAGATCTGATCCTCAACAGTGCCATAGCCATGGGCTGTTTGTGTTCAGTCTACATCATCTAGATAAAAATAGCCTTCCTGTCATCTTATTGGCAGAGGTTTAGCTACTCCTTTAATTCTCTTTAAAAATAGATAGAGAGAAAGACAGCATAAATATTGAATATGTGCAGATATACCAGTAAGTAACTAGCAGGAGATTCCTGATGCTTTGAGCAGCTTTCTGGCTAAATGGAATTCAGGTTTTGCTCAAGTGAAGAGGCATTTTGTAGATGAGGATCACTATTAAATGTATTAGGCTAATCTTTGTTTTGTTGATTAACTTTATTTTTATTTGCATCTACTTAACTTTTGTTTTTTTAGGTTTCCTTTGTATATTGATAAATGACTGATGAGGTATTTTATTTCTCATCAGTTAAATTTAAAGCCACATTATTTCTGATCTTTTTTTTTTCAATAAAGTAAGTAGAAAGACAACCAACTACTGACTGCTAAAATATTGTGAAATAATCAGAACGATTATGAATTTTATGAATTTTGTTTTTTTCATGACCTTAGAAAATACCAAAGGAAGAACTGGCTTGTCCTTGTTCTGTCTTCAGAAAACATGAGCTTCTTCAGAAGATTTCAGGATGCCAGTTACAAGTATAGAAAAGGCACAGTTCTGTGGTGGACTTTGGTCTGTGTTGTCTTTTTCCTGATCTTAACAGGATATTCTGGCTTTGATAAAGCCACAAAAATTAGATTCAGATTTCTCAAACTCCCCTAAACCTACAAAGGAAAATTTTTGCTGTGTTTGTAGAGTAATGCTTAAGGGTAGAAGGACTGCACTGAAAGGATTTTGTCAGTGCATTACTTCTATATCCTTCTATTAGAAGCACATTTTACTGTGTAGTCTGAACTAAAAATTACACACATGGCATGAGCTGAGCTCTTCTCCAGTCTTTTTGCCTCTCACCTATGCTCACCACAGTGCCTATTTGTATGCTCTGTGACATTATTCTGCACTCTCAGCTTAGGAATTGCCTTTGTACACTCAAATATGCATGTCTAGGTTACTTTACTGCAACATTTACTTCTTGCTATTTTTGGTTTCTGGACTTTGTGTTTTGAAAATTTTTATATTGCTACCAATTGAACTGATCCAAAAGATCAGCATTTCTTGAAAGCAGACTCAGAGAAAATCCATTTGAAAGTAAGCTATATTAGCTACTGATGTTATGGAAGATTGTTGGTGTTGTTTCTCAAAGCAAGAGAGAAACACTTGATATTGCACTTTTTACATTAGAGCACCCAAAGTAAAGTGAATAGTTGCATTCCATCTGTTTTACATGCATTTCATTAGGACGGCCAGGGGGGTTGATCAGTTTTAAGAACTGATAATCAAAGAGAGCGTTTCTGGGAGAAAGTTGGGCGTAACTGAAGTGTTTTTATAGATGCAATGTAGTCCCCTGGTAAAAATTTTTATAGATGTAGCAGTATTTGTACAAAGCCAGTACTCAGAGTTCATATTTTTATTGAGAGAAATATCACCACTAATATCAAGTGTTTAGTTAATGTATATTCCAGTGATCTTATGGGTGTTTTTAAAGGGTGGGGTTTTTTTTTTGGTTTTTTTTTTTTTCCTAAAAGAATGAATGCGGCTCCACACAGAATTATATTCCTAAAAGATTTACTGTTTTCAGCATAATAAAAATATTGTAAAAATACTTCCTATCTTGAAAAATCAAACCAGCTATTCTTGTTTCAAGTTTCATCTAATATATTGTTCTGTATGGCTGTATGATAAACACATTATTCCTTGAACAGGAATTAAGAGTAAAGCTGCCAGGAAGGGGTTTTGTTGTCAGAGTTGTTCCCGCCTCATGTTTTGTAAGAGATTTCATGGTCCCATTGTAAAGAGTGGATGATTTAAAACGTGTTCCCAAGATAAACTTTCCCATTGTCATTAATGAGGATGGATAATACTGAGTGACAAGTGCATTAGGAATGACACAGAAAGAGCTGTTAGATTTGTCAGAGCATATCACTTCAGGCAATGAAACTTGAGGACATTCTCTTTTAGCAATTTTTTGCTATTTATTAAAGAGCCAAGACTTGTGATTGCTCACACAGGTGGATTTTACTGTTTTGTTCATCAAATATTTAGATACCTTTGTAAAGGTGAAGGTGATAAATATTAGCATTGTACTCCTCTGCAAGGAGTTACGGAGGGTACTTTGCTTAGAAACAATTCAACAAAACAAATATACCTTTTATTTGTCTTAAAAATGCTTATTTGGTTGGTGAATGATTTTTTGGTGTTCAATATTTTTACTGAAAGGAATATTTAACATAGCTTAATAAGATGTGCTCTAAAATATCACAGGGCAGCTTCTGGGATAGAGCTTTAAAATTAGGACATTACACAAGTAATTTACATTGACTTAAAAAAAAATGTATTTCTCCGTAGAGAAAGACTTTTTAAATATTTATCTCTGAATAATTAATAATGTATGACTTTTTCTGGTGTTTAAAATCTTTCCAAACTACAACATGCCTATCAATTTCCATTTTGAACATGCAATTGGTCACTTTTTCGCCTTGATTCATCTTGCCTGGCTGCCAACCAAATTTTGCCTCTGTATACCTTCTTGACACTAATAATGACTGAGTTTCTGTTCGTTTGCGTGCAAGATTTCCCAAGCGGCAGTTTGGGGCTGGGATAAACTATCTATCATGATTGCGTACAACTAATCTGCCTCAACCAAACCACCCAATGATTGAAATTACATTTGACAATTCACCTCTCCTTGGCGTGCCTGAGGTGAACATAGCTACAGACCATCCCCGGAAGGGCATAGCAGCTCTTCCATATGTTGGGGAGGATCCTTTTATTTGTGTCAAGAGACTTTTAGCAAAGCATGTATAGGCAGAGAGATTTTTTTTCTTAGACTTCCTTGTTTTCAAATACATAGCTGCTGCTTTCTCCTAACCAAAACATTTTATTTTTGTGAAACATTTTCTGATTTTATATTCATTAAAACTGTTAAACTCTTTCTCTAGGGTGAACCAATGCAATATGGAATGTATAGGATATTAAAAATTCAGGAGGTATTTAAAGCGTCATGTTTTGTTTGCTCGAACATTACACTATTAATAGACCACATGCTAGTCAAATATCAAACAAGGTGCCTCTTTCTGTGCTGACCTTTACCAAAGCTTACACCTGCTTGGAGCATTTTGTTAACACAGAAATTAAGAAAGAATGACAAAGCAAAATCTGCTCTGCCACATAAAAAAACCTTTTAATTATTTTCCGGATTACAGATTTATTCATATTGTGTATACTTACTGGTTTGAATAGCTGTCTGTGTGAATATGATCAAACAAAACAGACCTTTTATTTCTGGGTAAGATTACTCAAATTGTCTTCAGAGTAAGAAAGCTTTCTGATTTTTGATAATTATTGTCCTTTTTGTATAAGCTCACTTTCATAATAATCATTTAAGTAATAGCGTATGTCATCAGTAATGCTGCTTTTCATTAGTAATGTGTATGATTTGTTTCATCAGATATAATTACTTCATTTAAATACAAAGTTACTGAATAGTTAGTATAATAAAATTTCCTTTAGGAGGGGGGATCATCTCTTTGTAGTCTTCTGTTACAGTTCCACTGTATTGAGTTAAAAGATGCACTGTTTTGATAATCCAAATGGAAAATAGTGAAGAATTGCATTCTGGAATGTGTATCAATTTCCCACTGCTTTCTGTAACAGCATGTTTTGCCGTATTTGTGTGTTTCAACAGAAGCATAAAGATCTGCAGTCAAATTGTCCTTTTAAATAAGCACAGTCCATTGCTGCTGCTGAAAAGGGGAATATCATTGGTTTTCTCATAAAGGCGTGACTATCAGCCTGATTCTGACACATCAAGTCATACTTCTCTCCTTTCTTAAAACTGAAATACATTTTTTCTTGCACTTTCATTCAGCTGATTAGGTTCAAGCTACATCAGTAATCTTTTTCAAATGCTTGGCAGCTGAATATAGTATATGCATTGATCTTAGCTGGGAGGAGGAAGCTAAGTAACATTGGTATCATGCATTCTGTACTGTTTACAGACAACATGTCCAGAAGAATCAGGACCCTGTTGCATACATAAATCATTATTCTTACTAACCAGCTGATGTGAAAGTAAGGAAGAATAGCTTAGCCACACAGCCACGTTCATTTGACTTGCTACAGTGGCAGTGCAATAATATATCCATAATTTTTGTCCTACCGTCAATGTTGATTTTGTTCTCAGTCTTTTTTCTTTGTGTGTATGTATGTGACCAACACTGTGCGCTGTGAGGATGGAACTATCTCTAAATAAGTCTTCATGCATGCAAAAAGCAGTATATCCAATTATCGGGCTGATAGCCCACGCAGAGCACCAACATAACCACAGCTGTTTGCGTCATATTGTCTCAGTATGCTCATGTTCTTTGCAGTAGGTATTCTGTTTCTACACAATTCCAGACCTTTTTTTTCCCTTGGGTAGTAACTATGAATTCTTAAAAATCACTTATGCAATCCTTACTCTGGATTTGAGATTTTCTTGTGTATTCTTTCCTGTGCCATCCAAGCATTACACTAATTACTTGGCATAGTTACCTTTCTCCTATATGACCATAAATGATAGTTCTTGTCCACATCAGAAGAAATAGTTACAATAAATAAATAAATAAATAAATAAATGAAATTGCTAACAGACTGCTCAAATGAATTATCATAATGCTAGTTACCTAGACATTTTTAATTTCTATGGAAAATCTTACAAATCTTACATTACAATAGGCTACAGATTATTTTTAAAAAAATAACATCATGACAATCTGAGATATTTTATAAAATGTATTTATTTCTACATCTTGAAACATTTGACAATTGCTGATTCTTGAAAAATTGTCTATTAAGAAAGGATTATTTTACTTGTGACTACTTACAAATATCTATCTTCTTGTCTTGATCAAATTCTGCTTGTTATTGTGAGCTTACAGTAATTTCTGATTGCTTGGATCTTCTTTTCCGGTTTCAGTATTCCAATAATGATTTCTTTAATACTTTCTATGCAACAGTTCCTTGTCTATCTAGAGAGATAAGTGACAGCTCCTTTCTGGGAACAGCACTGACTGAAAAGGCAGATCACTCGTTTTATATAAAGAGCAATATGATTGTACTACAGTTTTGTCTTCTGGTGTATCAGTTACCCAAGAATGGTTTCTGACTTGTGACTTCAACCAAGAAAATAATATTAGTAGTATGTTAAATACATGATAACTTGCCCATCTGTACTTTCAGGACTAAGTTTGTGGACCATATTCCATAACAGCTGGTCTTAAAGCAAAGATTTTTTATAAACCTCTGTATTGAAGTGATCAAAATACTTTGTTACCTGCACCAGTTTTGTTAGCAAATAGGTCATATTGTCCTGATATATGCTGGTAAAAGCCTCTTGTATTTATTACAGATCTGAGTTTTGAAATTATTGAATATTGATTAATTTGGTAGCATTACAAGCATGATTTCCTGTTATGTAGAACTGTCCTATCATTTGGGTAGGACTTGCAGTTTTCATTAAACATAAGTTTGTAGTACAGCCACTTTGTATATCATAATAGGTATTTGAGTAAGGTGTACATTGTAAAGAAAAGGAGAAGCTGCCTAAAATGAGAAAAATAAATGTTTTTAAAAGCAAACTTAAAAAAAGATACAACTTATATATTAAAAATAATCTTGTCAGCTTTATACACATACATTTTTTACTCATCCTCTCACATCCAGCAATGCTCCTATTGCCAGCTAGCTCTGACTTTAGGACCTCTAAATGTGCTTACATGCAGTTATATTAGTCATTGAACATTGCATATTGATGAATGAAGTTCATGTTATTTGTAATTTTCTCCAAGTAATTTCTCTATATTTATATTAAAAAGATCATTAGATAGCAGTGTGTAAAGTATTTATAGGCCAAAAAAAGTTATTTTAATTAAAAAAAAAGATTTCCATGTATTTTTGTGTTGCTTCAGTGATACGCATATATACATTTATAATTCAGGCATTTAAACCATTGCTGACATCATCTTTAAGTGCTTGCACATTCTAATGTAGCGCACAGTGTGGCACTCATAAATGGAATGATATTTCACGGGGCCTTCCCACTGGAAGTGAAGTCAGTAGTGCCCAAGGTGGATCTGTGCACAGCATTTTATGCTTTAAGAACATCTTTATGCTGGAAAAACATATTTCCTGTTTTGAAAAATTGTACGCTGAGGAAAGTTACAATCTAAATAGATTTGTTTCACCGCCTACTATAAGGGTTGATTTTAATGCATCACAGTACGACAAACAACAGGAATCACAGATTCATGTATGAAGGTGATCCTTACAGGCAGACTTCAATTAGGATGAAATTGTTACTTGCAAGACCAGTAAATGCATGTTTCCCAACTTCAAATTAAGTATTACCTGAACATTTTTTGTGTATTCTTAAGCATAAGGGTGAATAGTAAACTTGCTTATTATAATCTGGCTCTGATCCTTCTGTAATAGGTTTGGGATTGCTAGGCCCTGTGGATGTTCGTATGTCCTAAGTAACTATAGCAGTTGTGACAGCAGTGAAGCTACTGTTAAGAATTCTTCAAGACACAAAAACATCATAAACAGCAGATAAAATTGATGCAAATCTAGTCTGTAATTCAAGGAAGGCTTCCCCATCAATTTCCGTATCTTACGCGCACTGTGGTGATTCATAACAGCTTTGTTATTGTAGCGGCAAGAAGACATCATTACAGTGCCTTTGTATTACAAAAGCATAATTTTAAAATCCACTTGAAATGAAATTATTGCTTTCAGAAACTGAAAATAGAATAGATTTTAAACTTCCACTTAAAAAAATAATAATTTTTATAAAAGAGACTATGTAATTCTCTCTGCCATGTTGACGAAACTTTACGTATTATCCATCCTTTAAAAAATACTTCATCAGCCACATGTAATTGCTGTTCCTGAGATGTGACAGATGTTAGAAAAGTATTAACTGAAACTTTCCACTGACTAAAGTGTAGTACATAAAAATTTACCCCAAAAAAAACTTTTTTTTTTTTTTTTTTGAAACAAAGAGCTACTTACACAAATCTGTACTGCAGAAACTGCTGTCTGTGAAGACTGAGCAGCCCCTGTTTGAGCTTGTGCAAATGGAATCAATAGAAAGTTGCATGAGGATTGCATTGGTATGTCTATAAAAGACATACCTATCAGGAAAAATAAGATCATCTGAAAGTAAAATAACAGTAGAAGACCTTGTTTGCCATAGGGGGTCTTAGAATCATAGAATGGTTCGGGTTGGATGGGACCTTTAAGATCATCTAGTTCCAACCCCTCTGCTATATGCAGGGACACCTTCCTCTTGGTGGATTGCACTACAGCTTCAATTAAGACAGAGATACTTCAATGTCTGCAAAGTTGACCCAAGGAAATTGGCTGATATTCTTTTCAGTTTTTTTCAGAAGAGCAAATGCCCAAACAGACATAACATTAAGTGGTTCTAATGTGTCAAACATACTAATTTCTTAATTGTATGGGAAAAAAAAGAGCATGGATATATCAATAGAGAGGCATATTTTTGGGTGGACGAGAATTTACTGAATTCAGCAAGTGTTTACATGGTAGTTTCAGAAAGTCTTGATGAGTCAAACCAATTATCTTCCCTGTAGTCTCTCGAAAAGTAAGAACTCTGAAGCATCTGGCATAAAAATTAGTTTCCCTCTCTGTCACACCTTCACCTCAACAATACTGGAACCATTCTTCTTCCCTGCCATCATTTTTGAGACAAGGCAAAAGCAAACCCAGCCAGAGCTTAAAAGTTCTGATACTGATGTTCTCAGAGGCACGTTGCTGCCAAATAATTCAAAGAAAAAGTTGGTTCCTACAGGTGACACTGAATTCCTCTGTCTACCTTCATAGTGCTTTGATGAATCATTGTAGGAGTAATGATAGGAAAATCCAAGTAATCTTGCACTTTGGACAAAGACTCCAGAAATTGGAATGCCTTTAGCAGTTGGATTAATGCTTTCACTTCTTTACTGCTACACTTGATTAGCAACCAAGCTCTCTTGGCTTGCTATGAATATGAACTCATTAACAAAAGCAAACCAGATAGTCAGTCTTATGTCAAAGGGATTCAAAGGAGGATTCTCTGGCCTCAGGATGGAAGTTCAACTGACATCCAGAGCTTCAAGCTGCGTCAAATGCTGCGGGCACTGCCACTGTTTTCTGAATTCCTTAGCAACATCGAAGTGCTTGTAACTTGTTGGTGTTGATTTGCCAAAAGAAATGCAATCTCTGGTTGCAAAACTACTGTTTGATGAATTGTTTCATTCAGCTCCACAATTGATGAAAGTTCCACATAACATTAAATATTCTAGGCTTATCCTTAGATGTCTTTGCTTCCTTCCAGAGCCCGTGAAGACAAAGACAGAAAAAAGCTTTTTGCACAGACTGAAGCCTGTTCCTCATGAATATTCAAAGACTTGCTTCAATCACAAAGAACAGAAAAACATATCAATCCAACCACTTATATTGATACAGGGCTACTGATTTGAGTGTTTTATCAAAATGCCTCTCCTCCTCTTGACAGAAATCTACGAACCATTTCCCTTTTTTAGATTTTTCACCTTTTCTTCTTTTGCTGCTTTAGCATTTTTTGGAGGCAGGCCTACTTAGTACCATCACATCTTGTTCCGCATTATATGAAAGGGGTGGGTTATGGATATTGTCGCCATTACTTGCTCAGTTCATTTTGTCTTTCTATTGTTACACAGTCTCCATGTGCAATAATATTTTGGGACCCTAAACATAAAAAGCTGCCAAGCCCATCCTCATTCTAAAAGCAGCAACTCCTTGAAAAGTACAATTGGCGATACATATGTCCAGTATCTTCAGTTGAAAGCTTTTTCAGTTCCTTCTTTCAGCCAGGTTGCTTATTCTAAGCTGTGTCCCTGCTCCAGAGTGGAGAACACAAACTGACAGACTGATAATTGGACAAAAATTCCGCATCAGTTCTGGTCCTCAGCAAATAAAATTCCTGGGTAGTAGCCTAGAAGTCAGAGTGGTAGGAAATGTTTGCACAGAATTTCATTCCTATCTCTGAAGCTGTGTTAGCCAGACAAGGGTACCATGTGATGTTATTTGATGAGAAGCAGTGACATTTGGGCTGGGACACTGAAAGTTAGGAAGTGGTCTGGTAAATGCTGTACCTGCTGGACTGGGACTGGGAAGCTTCAGTAAATGAGGTAAGGGCTATGGACAGCCTGGCTGAGTAGAGGTCTCAAACAAAACATCCGTTTGCCTGGGAAATCAACTGGAAGTAGTTCTAAGCAAGATGTTGCCCTGTGAGACACATTTCTAGTTTCTGTGGCCAAGTTTAAGCTTTCTCTCATTCATAAGACTAGGACAAAGGGATTCTGGTAACTACGATCAAGGTTTTCTAGTTATTGAGTTCTCTATCAGTTAGCAGTTCAGATCTCTGCCCCTATTTCTCCCATCTTTCTCAAAGAACTCTAGGGTTTTTGGTATCCTAATTGTGCCATGCCCCGTTCAACAGTACAGATGATGAGTAGATCTCATTGCTAAAGTAGGCCTCTTCTTTCTTTGCAAGAAATATGTTCTTCAGCATTAAGAAGGACAATATATTGCTTTGTAAATAGAAGCAGGCTCAGTTATTGTCAGAAGTCTGTCATCAAAGCTAGATCTGTGTCTGTTCTGGTCTGATGGTTAAGGCTAAGGGAGTCTCCATGGTTCCATATCTTAGCTGGACATCAGATTTCTCCTCTTCTAACTGGCAGCAGCTTCTGTTCCACCATTTTTCATCCTTGTTTAGCTTAAATAGGTTTGTAGTCTGATGCTGAAATTTCTATTCAAAACATGTTGTGATGCAAATCTAACTGTAGGAAGGGAAAAGAAAGAAAAGAAATAAGTTCTTATTCTTTGCTTCTCCAGATCTATTCAACATATTAAATAAAGAAAAACAACAGCCTAAGCTACCACTGTCTCTTACTGTCTTGCTATACAAGCTCCTTATGTCTTATTCCAATTCTTATGTTTGTAATTCTACTGGTTTGATTTTGCTATCTCATACTATTTTTAAGTCTTACTACATTTTAATAGTATTTACTTCAGAGTGTTTCTTTTGAAAGTTCAGATATTATTCCTTGAAGCCCCTTCATGGGGCAAAAGTGTCAAATTACTGTTATTGCCATTATAAATACAACACTGGTGTTGTTTGTTTGTATGTTTTTAATATGTGTTTATTAGCACTTTCAGCAGATTAATAGCTGCTCATTTTTTCATTCCTTTTGCAATTTTTTTTTACTACTTTTTCTTTCTTTATCAGCTCATTTTTTCCACTGTAAAGTTAAAGACTTGGTACTGGAGAGAAGCTAAAGGGCTGAGGAAAGTTGGCAGAGAACTTTGGGATAGCTGAAATTTGTCAAGGACAAAGCTGAATACTGGGAAAGGTGAGACTGGTTTAGGTGAAGACACAAAAGCTGTGAGGTTTCCCATGCTTTGGCGATGTGGCTCTCTCCCTCTATTGTAAAAGTTCATTTTCCTGAGGCTATGTCCTTCTCCAACATCCTCTCAGGAACCTTCAGTCTCTTTTTTCTGTAATGTTGCCTTCTAAATCTTTACCAACCCCTGCAGCACACACACTCTGACCCTGCCTCTAATCCTTTGGCTGCAGCAAGAATAGCATTTTACAGCTCTATTAGGATGAGACTGTGAGAGCTGTTCAGGCTAATACTGTCGGTCTTATCTTCTTAAGCAGAGGCAAAAGTCAGTAACTTGCTGTGTTAGGATTTCATCAGCGTAGCCTAAGTCTTGAATTAGCTCAGCATGTAAGTTCAGTGAAAGAAGAGGTTTTCATAGAAGAGGAAATTTTTAACGTATTCTTGAAGGAGTATAATGAGATACTTTTGTGAATTTTCATAAAATCATCCCCTCCCCCCCAAAAAAAAGAAAAAAAATTCACAGATAGCAAAGTATTGCTATCTAAGAAATGATATCTAAAATGATGTTAAATTGCAAGGTCCTTTAAAATGAAGAGGTTTATATTTGCTTCATAGTAAAAATGGGGATAATAGATGAACAGAGGGAGGCTGGTGTTCCTGTCCGAAAGACCACGCTAGGAAAATAATCTTTGCAATAGTATTTAGAATATGCCTGGATTTATTAAGACTGTAAAGAAAAAGACTGCAGGAGAAATAGTTCAGGTATTGATGAGGGAAGGATAAATTACATGGTCAGAGGAGAAAATTTGCGTACTAGGAGTTCTAAGGGAGGAATTGTTGTTTTCATTTTAATGTTTATGATACTTGACTTTTAGGAAAGAAGTTGTCACAATCGGAGTTTGCAGTGTCTAAGCACAGGAGTTATACTATTAGGAGTTATCATACTACCTCTTACTATATCTTCTGGTGTCCGTTGTCATAGCTAGGATTAGGAAAGTCATGGATCTGTTAGCAATTTTTGGATACCTATTTTCTTCTGCCTCTTGTTTTGGTTCCTTGGCTTGTCTGTCAGCTTTCACTTGGTGAGTTATGTGCAAGAATGTTGTGACTACCCTGCCTGTTAATGTAAATTTGATTGAAGTCTCGTGTGATTTAAAAACATGTTTGTCATGAAGAATGTTTTCGGAAACACACAACAACCAATGTCAGCTAGATCCACATGTCCTGCTAGCTGGGACATAAATGACCCATAAAAACCAAGTAACTTTAAAATGAAATGTAACTGATTTGTTTCTTGATTGGACTATAAATAATGCTCAAACTACTCAGAGACCAGTGGAGAAAACTGTGTAGGAATGTCAGACTTAGCACTGTAGAATTCCAGTGATTGCTGGAATTACCAACCCCTATACCAAATGGTAGAGGAGGACAGCATTATCATGCCAAAGTCCATCATGGACGTAGAGTCCAAGGTATTCTAATCTAACACTGAGAATCGGCCTTCTCTTCTGGATTACTCTCTTTGGAGGAGCTATGTTTCGACTGTAGGTAGTTTTCATGTAGTCGTTTGTTCTCCTGAATAGTCTCTGTGGATGCTTCCTTGCTTGGCTTCGTCTGAAACTGAGATGAAGCCAGACAGTTGTCCAGGGTGTGAATCATTTGTGTGTGTGTGCATGATGATGCAGTGAGTGGAAGCAAATAAGTCACTCCGGGTCCTGTTAGGTGCAAAGGCTTCTTTCTGTGATGTGTATGTTTGTCTTCTATCTATAGAGCATAAATGTAGTGAGAGAAAACATTAGAGCAGAAGACTAAAGGGATCAGATATGGCAAGGCTAAACACTTGCTAAGGTATGAAAGAGAAGAGAAAGGAAAAGTAACTAAGGTTCAGTGATATATGGTTAAGGTATGAGGAAAGATGGCAACGCTAAATACAGAAAATGAGGATATAAGGCATGACCATTTCAAGGCTTCAGTTAATACAACTACCTTTATAACAAGTTTTTAATTCATTCTTTTTCTAACGTGTTAAGAACAGGTTAGAAGTCACCTTTGCCTAGCAGAAGGGTAGTGATGGTAATTCACTAAAGACAGGGTGTGTGGTATTTGTAACCACAACGCCGTACAGCTGGAATATTAGAGAACAGTTGTTCCACTCAGATGTCTTGGTTTGTCTTGTAGATTTGTCTAGATTTGTCACATCTTTAGAAAAACTAAAGTGCTGTCTCAGTGGTTTTAAATTAATTTGTTCTTGCAACTGGGATTTAACAGTTCCTTTGAAGCAATTATTATTTAGTACAAGTGTATATGCGAAGCTACCTGTCAATGAGTACTTGGGGAATCCTCAGTATGCAGATCACTGACCTGATAAACTGTAACAGCTCCAAGGGAGTTGTTATGGTCTGTCGCATCAATGAGTATTTAGGGACTCCTTAATATGTGGATTATTAGGACAGTAAAAGCGTCTGCAGCCCATTGTGTCAGTGCAGCTGTTCCACATGAGCTTTAAGATACTGCACAGCCATACAGACTGCTGTAGAGAAGTAGTCAACTAAGCTTATGCAGTAGATTTTACATTAAAAAGTGATCTTTTTTAAACATTTTCCCCAAATAATAGAAATGAACCCACAGTCCACAATTAATATGAAAAAATGTCTAGCACTGAACTTAAGGGAGAAATTGTTTTTAAATGGTGTTTACATCTAAAGGGATGTTGCGTAGATGAAGCATGAAATTGTAGGTTTTGATGTCAGAATTTTAAACATGATTTTTCCATTTGTCAAAACCTAAAATAAAAACAGTTTTCAAGTACATGCCCTAAAACTGCTGAAAAGCTGTCTGGTTTGTACTGGTCCCTTTACTCCCCTGTATCTGTCACGGGGGAAGGTGTGGAAACATGAAGAGTACACATTCATGCTCGTACTGTCAGAAGAAACCCACTATAAACATCCTCAAGGAGTCTGTAAACCTTTCCCTAGTGTTTAAAAACACATCTTAAGCTTAACGTTTCACTTAATATAAGCGAGCAGTGGCAAGAGAGAAGTGTTGTGCATCTCTCTTAGAGTTTCATTTCTAAAACAAAATCTGGTCCCATCTCTTGTTTAACCATCCTCTGTACAGTCATCCAGAAAAGTTTAATTGATTGTCCACTCAAATATAACAGTGAAGTAATTATGTACCTGCAAGTTTGGATTTAGGACCAACAGCAGAGATTGGATTTGTGAGATATTTTTTTTTCCAGTTTACTAATAGGATGAATTTGAATTTTGCCCTTTCCGAATTAAGATTTGAAGAAGCTGAAGATGTAGTGGTAGCATTTTAGGCACTGAATGCTAACTTCTCCTCTTAAACTGAGGCAAGCTGTGAAAAGCAGATTTCTTGGGAGGATTTGTCAGTATAAGTTTACACCTTTAATATATCCTGAGAGTCTCAAGGCTTCTGAAATTACTTGTCTTATTTGTAAAAAATATCCCATTATATCTATTACTCCTAGTCTTAGAAAAATAACATATTATAGATAACTGTTATCACTGTTACCAAATCAAAAATAGATGAGAAGAACAGTAAAACATTAATAAAATGAGCAAGTCACTGTGGTAGAATTACGTGATATGATCACATCAAGCAAACTATCAGAATAATCAAATTAAGCTGTCTGTATACATTATAACGAGATGTTACTCATTTTGTTAATAACTCCAGCTTCACAGCTTTTCCAGGGTCAGTTTATGACTAGAAGTTTGTTAAGGACCTCATATTTAAATCAAACTGACTGATGCTTGTTTTGTTGTCTCAGTGTCTGCTATAAAATTTAGTTAGGATTGTAATCCAGTGAAATTCATACAAAAACCACATTTCTAAAATGTACATATGGCCTGCATCCTCTTCATGCAGAGGTACACAAAACTATAAGCTGAAATAAATGTGGACATGGCTTTGCTTTGTACTGGTTCTTTCATGGCAGAAACGTAGGTATTTTGTACCCACCTTCCAAAGAAGCACTTGCTGAAGCAATTGTGGAGAAATTTTGAGTGATGGCTTTCGTGATCTGTTAAAGCATACTGATTCTACGAATGTGGCACAGAAGGTTACTTTATGTTTTTACTCAGATCATCTTATAATCAAAATACAGAGTGAAAGCAGATGTGTAAAGTCATAATTTGTAATAGCAGTGAAAACAGCAAATGTTTCAGGATATACATGCAAGTTATTTTCATTGATATTATACAACATATGAATAATTCATTATGAAATACAGCTATTATTTATAAATAAATAGCCATCTGCAGCACCATACTTGATATTCCGTAATCCTACTGACATCAGTGAGAAATGTTTTGCATGTCACTAACTCAGCAGAACTATTTTCACATTATAAGTGCTGCTTCTATTTTAGAAAGTTTTTGGAGGCTGATCAAGAACTTCTGCAGGTTTGCATTCAGTACATGTGGAATAAAAAAAAATAATCAATTAGTTTTGTCCGTCAGGTGCCAATGATTGATGTCACTTGTTCTGTCCCAGAAACTAGAAAGAATGAGGAA
The DNA here is from genome assembly GCF_016699485.2 of Gallus gallus. Taxonomy (NCBI): domain Eukaryota; kingdom Metazoa; phylum Chordata; class Aves; order Galliformes; family Phasianidae; genus Gallus; species Gallus gallus. The sequence continues at coordinate 5,345,393 of NC_052536.1, forward strand.
ATTTTCCATTACTGGAGTGTTAAAACAGCACAATTACTTCTGCAGTCACTTCTGTGTAGATTTACAGTCTTTGAGATATTACAGTTCTCTGGGGTTTTATCAGAATGTTAGAGGTCAATTTTAATAAGAGATTGTCACTATTTTACTGTGATTCTAAACAAGTTCAAAATAGTCAAGCAAAAGTATCTAATGGCATGAGTGTTACAGAAGTACCTACTTATGTCACTAATTTATTGTTGATTGCAGGTATGGTCAACTTGCTTTCTTGGAAAATCAGATTATAAAAATGCAAAGCTGATTTAGCTTTCCATACAGTTCCCTAAGAGTTCTCACCTTGGTCTTTCCATTGACTCCAGCCAGTCTTTAAGAGCCAAAGGAACTGGCAATGACAGGTAGGAGTCAGCACAAATAGATCTGTGTAGCTGTTGCCTGCAGTCCTGGACTCTGGCTACCTAGATAAGCTTACTGGTGTGGCACGCTGCGCTCTCCCTCACAATAAAGAGTTAGAACTCTCTTGAAAATTAATGCTGTTAAATAGCCATTCCTTGTTGTGTCTAACACCTTGTATAATCTAGCTTGCAGGTAACCAGGCCACACCTAGGTATTTATCCAAAAGAAAAGGCAAAAAAAATAATCCTGGCCATCTGCCATGGAAAATGCTGATTTTGATTCCTACCACAAGAAAGTTAAGCAGTATTGCATAGATTAATACAGCCTGTTTTCAGTGAGAGAGCCAATGGCAGTATTTTCCAGTTTAAGTGCATTTTCTCCTTAAATATGTCACCTACCTTGATTACGTCTCTGTTGGACTTTTAATTAATCTGTACGCAGAAACTGGATCATGTGAGAGACTGTAGCAGCCACTTGTAGAGGCAGAGCTTTACGGCTCTCTGTGCATGCATGGTGTTGTGACTGCTCCATTGAGTGGGCTCACATCAACACAGATCATTGGCAACTCCACGTGTTGTCATAAACTCCCAGCAATTTGCAGTTTTTTCACAAGCACCAGCACCAGTGCTTGATCCTTGCCTTGGAAAGGGCAAATATCTCCTAGTTTAATGTGCTTTCTTTTGGTGGCAATTTTCTTAATCATCTTAGAGATTTGTGGCAGGCTGTCATTGGCTGTGGTATCAGCCCACATAAGTGGGACTATCGACGAGAAAGGGGTCTTCCTCTACCAGAACATAAGTCCTACAGATGGTATCCCTCTGTATGAGCCCCATTCCTGAGAATGACAGAGTTGTGACCTACAACTGCTTTCACATTTCTGCCATGTATTCACTTTAGTATTCGCCTCTGCTTTGGGAAGGCATACGTCATTTTTTATCCAACAAGGGACTTGAGGACCTTTATGAAATTAATGTTGCTTTGTGATAAATATTGCTCTAAACACCCATAGTGTTTTTGTTCATAGGGACAAGAATTCAAAGGGTAAAAAGAAGCTCTTTACACTGCAACTTCCTCAAAATGTATTGTAAAATGTACATTTTTATTTTAAGAGATACTGAAATCAAGAGAAACTGAAAGGTTAGGGTACCATTTTATGACTCCTGTATGGCATGGATTGGCAACAGCCTTTATAGCTGTTGTTATGACTGAGGGCAAAATCTCCGTAGATAACATTTGTCTACAGATAGAAGGAGGTGTAATAGATGACATACTTTAGCGAATAAACTATTACAGAACAGTTTAATAGAACCTTTCTTTTTTCTGTTTTCCAAATGCCATTCAACATAGCTTTTAAAAATGTTGAGAGACACTTCAGCTGAGAAATGAAAACTATTTAATAGACTGTGAGCTAAGTGACAAATTTGTCATCGTCACATGGACATGCGTAGCCTATTCTATACAACAGAACTACCATTTATGCAAATAGGGTGAAGCAGGACAGAGGTCTTGGAGTCATTTTTGAGTTTTTCTGTATGAAGGTCTTATTATTTGAAATGAAGTCCAAATGCAAACCTGTTGTTTAATCACTGTGCTTCACCCACAAATTTTGCTCTAGTAAAGCAAGTTTACAAAATATTCGAATAATGTTTGTATTCCAAAGTGCCTTCATTTCTGTTTATGTATATACAGAAAATATATCTGTGTAATGTGTATTAAGGATTTGAATAAATGCTTGGAAATGGATTTCTTAATATGCTCATTATGTTTCTGAGCCTGCTAATTCTTTAAGGAAATGAAGAAAAAATAATGAAATGATGTTACACAGGTACTTAATTTTTTTTATCTCTGATACTATTCTGGTAATTAATGTCTGGTTTATGCAAACTAGACGATATCTCTTACTGGACACATTACTGTCAAGAAAATATTACTTGCCTTAATTATCAGTAATGAAGCAGGGATAAGCTGCTCACTTAGATATAATATATCTAATGACCTTTTCAGCTAGAGGTTGTGATGAAAGGTATCAGTTTCACAAATTATGCCTCATTCAGTTTCTGGCCTTTGTCTAGATTAATGTTTTGAGGATGAGTTTTAAAGTCAGACATAAATTGTGTTTGGTGTTTAAAATTGATTTAGTGTCTTGCTTTTAGTACATCATTTTCTCTCTTATAAATTACACCAAGCCTCATTTTTATCTTCATGTTTCATTATGAAAGTCAATAGTTAAGTCTAGTCTTGTCTTATTAAGTACTGCTGTATATTTTGACAATGGCAACTGGCAGAGGAAAGCTTAAATAAGAGCTGTAATATGAAGGTATATCATGAATTCTAAAAAGCTTGTTATCAGTGATGTTTACTTTTTAAAACTTTTTGATCTAAATTTTGCTTTCTAATTCTTAACATACAATCCAATTTAAAAATATTATCTTTGTCGATTGTTATTGTTAGTAATATTGTAAGGAATTATATAGGTAAAATTAACCACTTTCATTTTTTTTCTTTATGTGCTCTATAAAATGATCATCTCCAAACTATCCGATTAATTGTGTAACTATGCTAGCTTGTATAGTGAATATTGTTTTCCCTAGGAGATGTTTCCCCATGTCCTGAATGACTCAGGTCAAAATGAACTTCCACTGATGCAGAGTATTTGGTGAGCCATTTGAGTCCGTGACCTAGATGGGATTCAGGGGTTTTTTTTGGCTGATTCAGCAGTGACGACAAGAATGAATCTGACAGTCCATTTATTCTGAAGGATGGCACAGTACAGTGGCTTTTAGGAAATTCTAAAATTTCAATGTACATCATTACCTTTTAGAAAATAAGCTCTATTTTGTTCCTCTTTTGTGACTGAATCAGTCGAAACTAATTAATATTGTATTGCTTGTACATCCTGCATATTTGGTTTCAGGCGTTCAGATGTAATTTAGGAAAAATTCCATAGTAAAGGAACTTATCTGTACTGATTAAGAAAAGAAGATGGAGCATGGTCATGCATTAGATCTACCTGACATATGTTGTGTTTGATCTGTAATAAGCAGTATGTCCATGGATGAATTCAAACAGCAAGCATCAAGCTCATTCCTGGGACAGCTCAGAAGGTCATTTGTACCCACTGCCAGCTTCCACTCACATAGCCAGCCCTTCAGCTGGGTCCAGCATAGAGTAGTGAGCTCTTGTAAGTAACTGAGCCCTTCACAGCAGTTAGGATAGATGTGTTTTAGGTCTCAGCTCAAACGTGAAGCAGTTTTTCAGTATTCTGAAATAACACAGTTGAGGAGACAGACACCACAGATAAACAGCTCTGGTCTTCCAAATACTTCTTGAATAGCCTTTGAAAAAAAATAACATATCGCTCTTCAAAAATGTTCTGTTTGAGAACAACAAATTGTATTTGCTTTACGCTTTGAGCTGCTTAGTATGGTGTTTTGGCAGACACAACCTAGACATAAAATGCACAGAATAGCTTCAGTGGTAGATGTGCCACCATTTTGGACCATGCATTTTTTTGTAATGAGGTAAAGTAATTAAACATTAAGTGGAACCCTCAAAGTGCAATTATTAGGAAGGCAGCAGTAGTAAATGTAAAGTAAATCTTATTCTTCTCTGTCAAAAACCATTTTATTGTGTTAACAAACAACGAAGACAGGAATTAAGTCAAAGTATGGCTACAACAAGTGTGTTATCAATAGCATGTCAAAATGAGTTGGAGTCATTCATATGAACTAAAAGAGTGCTTAAATATATTTGAAACCAAAGCCAATTATTTAAAAGACGGTAAACAGAGTGGGAAGAAGCAGAGAGGAAGAACAACAACAAAAAAGCAACAACTTACCAAGTGGAATAAATTGAAAAATTGCTGGGGATACTGGAGAAACTAAGAAATGAATTTTAGAAGTGGTAACTTAATTATTAAGTAGTTATCTATTTAGTGTGAGAGTTTGGAAATATCAAATACAACAAATCATTTGAAATAATGGAATATATTAATATGCCACTTTTCTCTGTTCTTTCTGCTGCTTCACTAGTATCTACTTCTCTCAACTATTTTTTCAAATTTGTATATCAGCTGCTGTGTATTTTCACTCCTTCTGATCTCTTCTTAACTATGTCACTGCCAAAATGGACAAAAAGATAGCTAATCAGTCAGTGATCACCATTTAAGGTAGGTGTCGTGAGCTTCTGCTGAAATAGATAGTAAATTTCCAATGTGTTTGTAGATCTAAAAAACTTCTACATGTGTAATCTCTCTCCCAGTCTCTATAGAGGATTCATATAATTACCCTTCTTCCGCCCCCAAGATCTGTAAAATAAATATTCTTCTGTTAATATTTTCAGTTTCTTGTGCTAGAAGATATAGGGCTTTTATGCATGAAAATGCATGAAAAGATGTATGCACGTATGTAGCATGCATGAAAAGAAGTATGAAGATATTCTGATCATCTGATCACTGCTGGAAATTGAAGGCTAATTAATTGATCATTATATGGTGATTGGGAAAACAAAGTCCATTAGGCTGAATCTCAAATCACTCCCTGAAAAATCCCCTTTCCAATTTGAGTTTTTGGCTAACTGAACAACAAACATTTTCCCTTTGATTAGTCCTGTTTTCCTTGGTACCACATTAAAGTCTCTGATTAAAACCAGCCAAAATACATAGATCTACTGGGGGAGTATTCACATGGTATCATCTTCTTCACCGTGAATTACAGACAATTCCTGTGGCTGTACATGCAAGTCTTGAGTGGAAGTGGCAATTAGACCTATCTCAAGATTAACTACATGGAAACTTGTCTACTGCTTTGGCCTCTTTGCTAGGTATAAATGCAAACTTCATGAAATCCTTACTCTGGAAAAGCATTTGCTACATCTTGCGTCAGTCCTGGTTCACATGCCAGCCGCAGGAGTCAATTGCAAGACCAGATTAGGGAATCACAAAAAACCTTCATTGTATTAAAACCTTTTAGGAGCCTATGCTGCTTGTTAGCTACCTGAGATAACTGACACTCCAGCTCCAGCAAAGTGGCTGGAGTGCAGGTTAAATAGCTGGTGCCAATAACTAAATTAGATATTCTCAACAAAACCTGACGTTAAGATAAGAATCACACTGATTCACTCTCAGCTGGCCTCAATCTACCCCCCTGCCTGTGCACCCAGAATTAACCACAGGACTCCTGCTGATGTTAAAGTTAATTTAAATGTAAATCTAGATTAATCCCAGATATAATCCCATGTTCAAAATGTTGCACATTACATACATTCTACTTTTATAAAACCAACTTGAGACCTAGGACTATAATCTTCCTCAAAAAAATATTATTTGCGAGAGTAGTGAACTACTTAGTAGCTCCTAGAACTATGTCAATAAAAGATTCAGACTTTTACTTTTGGTTAACTTTACAAGACAGTCTTTTAAGAGTAACTTTTGTTTAATGTAACAGGGAAGCATTGTAGAAGTAATAGTAACAGGATGTTCCCGCAAGGAAGAAAACATTAATATGAATTATAACATCATAAAGGAACATGAAATAATGAAGCTGAACTTGTGGGAGTATAAAGTAAATTGTATCATGAAATTGTATTCATATTCATGATTACCTCACCATAGTAGGATAGTAAGATTTTGGAATATTTAATTTTACCAGATACCTTTATTGAATTTCAACCTATTTTTTTGCTGTAAAGGACTCTCTTAGCCACTCACATCATTATGGATAAACAGTGATCTTCATTCTTAAGCAATCATGGATTACTTTTCACTGCTTGTCAACTTCCAGTCATTTGCTGAGAGAATACCCTGGTTGTTGTGGTTGTAGTGGGGTAGTGAATATCTATTTTAAAAACAAAGTTACAACATTATTATTAAATAATGCATTTTATTATAGTATTATTTAATCATTTGAAATGGAAAGTAAGATTTAAACTGAAAAATAACCCTCCAACCCCAAAATAGAGATGTTATTCTGTCCTCTGAAGAATTGTAAATACAATTAATTATAGTTATGTTGTTGATTTTTTTAATTAGTGAAAGATCATGGATAGAAATTAGTGTCTGTTGAAAAGGGTGAGAGTCTGTGTCCCCATGAGTTACATATTTCTGTACTAATAGTCTTCAAATTTACATGGGAAGCAGTAAGTGATTTTTTCCAGTTTTAAGAATTCTTATGCAGATGGGCAAACATGGAAAGGAGGTATGCCTGAATTTGTGTGTTTTTTTTTTTCTTTTAATTACAGCTTAGAATACTTTTAATGTTGGTTTTCTACTTGTTTATATGTAGTAGGGCAGTAGGAACTCCTATCTTGTCTTCTAATACAAGCTGGTACCCACTGCTGGGATCTGCAGTATCATACCTCTGTGAAAAGTCTTCCTGTAGCTCCTCTTTTAGAAGGATTTGGGTGCTGATCTGTTCCATTTAAAAATCTTCAGAGATCCAGACTGGATGCAATACATAGGACCAACCTGAAAATAATCCAGCTTGTTGCTTGTACTCCTTTGTCCTCCACTAAATCATTAGTGTGGTGAAAAAGTTTCCTTCAGAACTTCCTTGAAAGCAAATTATTATTGATTGTAAAAAAAATCTACTAATGAAGAGAGAGCTTTTACTGTGGAGGTAATTGTAGACAGATAGTCATGTTTAAAAAGAAAACCAGACAAATCAGGCTTCAATAACAAAAACACTCCCATACAGTTGAGAAAAAAAAAAAGAAAAGAATTATGAGCAGAAACAGAGTGGGTAGAGAGCAGCTGTATCATATTCATGTTTTTATGCTTCCCTCAGAGGAGTGTATTCGAAACAGTGTTGCTCAAAGGGGAAAAATGTGTTTAAAAAAAAAGAAGCATGATAGTGAAATTTTGTGTTTTACAAATTTACTGGTATCATAACCATAGATAGAAACAAAAGATCTTCTTGTTTCTATACCTATGGAAAAAAGGCTGGCAGTGATGAATCATTAAATTGCAAAATACATGTAGGATGAAATTTTAAAAGATGGTTAAATAAAGGAAATAGTTTCATAAGGATTTCATTTCAGAAAAGGAATTATTAAGCTGTCATTGGCTATATACAGAGTTTGATTTCAGGGTCCGTGTAACAATACTGTATTTGTAAAAACAACAGAAGCTTAGTTTTAGGATGGAATGGAATAAAGTGTTATTTTAGGAAGGGAATGATACTCAAAAATTGAAATTGAGTTGCAGAAAACAATACACGATGTGTGTGGCACTAAGTGAAGTTAGTGGAAACCAATGTCTTTCGGTAAAAAATACGACCTATTAATCTGAAAGAGGGCAAGGTTAGAACTGTGCACGTAAAGCAGTGGTGTAAATGCGGATAGTAATCTAAATGGTAACAAAAGGTAATGCTGATCATTTTGCCAGATATCTTTCCATTTTTGATTACATATCATGTGATATTACCTGTTTTGCTGTAAACTTGAAGTATTACCAAATGTTGGGGAAAGAGGTTGGTTTCATTGCTTGTGTAAGCGTTGCTCTCTCTCCGCAATTCAGAAAGGGAATCAAAAAGTTCCTCAGAGACCAGTTAGTGTGCTTTAACTGCTTTACCTCTCAAGGGCTGTGGATTTATTTAGGTTCATCTTGCAAAAATTATATATGGGTTTTCAAGAATCTCTTTTCCTCTCTTAGCCATAAAGATCAATAAAAGCCAAACTTTCCAATGTATCTTTAATAGCTAATATGTTCTGGATAGTGCAGGAGGATGACTAATTTTTATTTTAATGTTCTTAGTTTTGTAAGCTTATCTCTTCAATATTTAGTGATGATGTCACGTAACTTTGATGTGTAATCACAGCGAAGCCTCACATACTGATACATCAGCACAACAACCAGCGAGTAGGTGCCCTGTCCCTGGAAACGTTCCAGGTCAGACTGGACAGGGCTCTGAGCAACCTGATAGAGCTGTAGGTCTCCCTGTTCGTTGCTGGGAGGTCAAACTAGATGGCCTTTAAAGGTCTCTTCCAACGATTCTGTGATTCTATGAGGAAAAAAAAAGGGGGGAGGGGAAAGCAGTTCATCAGTCTGTGCTTTCTTTGACCCTAAATGCCAGATTCTGAGGGACTTGATTCAAACATGTATGTGCAGGTCATTAGAAGTTTGCTTTTACTGAAGAATGTACAGCAAGTTTACCATCCTGTGATTTGCCACAGATAGACTTGGTGCATCTTTGGAGAAAGATGGGTCTTTTCCGTTTTCCTGCTGAACGCTATGTGTTTTGTGAGCATACTGAGGATTTGAACATTCTGCCAATGTGACTGTTCACCTTATGATGTGAGTCTTTCTGGCTAGTGCAAACTAATTTGACCCATGAGGGAGAAAGTGGAATAAGTTGTTTCACTAATTACTACCTACTTTTGCAAGTTGATGGAAGATTCCAAGTTGGAGATCTTTTTAATTTATTTTTGTTGTAATAGAAGATGCACGAAAGATCTTTCAACCTAATTCAGTACTCTTTATGGAAGTAACACTGTATATTATGTAGCAATAAAATGATCTTGTCCCAAAAATATTTCCATTCTGAGTAGACATAAAGCTGAGAGAGACATTACAACTGTGGGGACACAAAGTGATAGTAAGAAAAAAAATTGCAGAGTTAGCTTTTGCAGGGCTAAAAACTAAACTAGGAGTTTCTCAGGCTGTATCTAATTTCTTCATAGGAAGAAATAAAGTCTTTACTTCTTACTTCAATCTCATATACTTAATGTTCTCTAACAGCATTTGTATATGGCATACTGACATCAAACCTCTTGGAATTATGGATGATCCAAAAAAATCAATACTTGATTTGACTTGTAATTCATCATTTCATGAGTCAAAAGAATGCCTCTAAAAGCAGCTGTATGCTCTTTGGCAGGATTCAGCCCTTAGAACTATCATCTAAAATATTTCAGTTTAGCCTCAGTTAAGAGTCAGCACCTATATGAGTTACAAAATGGTCCTATTTAACTGATTTTTCCTTACATATTGCACGAACAGCATGTAAGCATATCTACGGAATGGTTAATAGAAATATTCCCCAATACTTCTTCACCCAATACTAAACTGTATTAGTTGGAACCTAAAATGAAAGTGTGCTTCACCAGTGCTATATTATTGATACCTTTCTGTGTACATATACTTAAAAATATAAGTTAGAAAGGGTAGTGGTTAAATATTTTAAATAAGTCTTTATAGTATCATCCGAGCAATGTCAAATACAATTTTTATTTTAAAAGATTTTGTTGGAATTTAGTCTTTGAAAATATTAATAACAGCTTACAGCAGGTAGGCTATAAAATAACACTGTATGCTGTCTATTTAGTTTCTGGTTGAAAAAGCACAGCAGTACTTTAGTTCATTACCTTTGAAAAAAACAGTAACAAGATAATACAGCTGCCTCTGATTAAGATGTAAATTCTTTCTAATTAGAATGTAAATTCTTACATTTAAATGAAGACATCAATTGTCAGGATGCCATATGATATCTTATTCCACCTTGCCTGAATGAGGCCCTCACTGTTCATCTATGGCACTAAAATAGTTTTGCAATCCCTTTGTTCTCTGATTCTTGTAATATTCTCTCTTCATGTTCCCTTTACACATTGCTTTTGTTTGTTTTCCCCCTGCATCTGATATTGTTGTGTCTTGGGATTTTGCAGAAATTTGGAATGAAAATTGAGTTCAGTCAGTGCCAGTATTTGCTTGTGCCTCAATTACTTCTGCTGAATTTTCCTCAATGCAAATCAGGCAGGTTGCATAAAGTGGTGCATGTATTTGAAATAATTAATTTTCCGTAAAATGATGGATCAAGTCCAATCAACCTTCATGAAATCTAAATAAAAGAATAGAGAATTAGAAATTAATTAACATTTTGTGTTGCTAGTACTTTATTATGCAGTCTAAACTATAAATAATAAGTTGGGTTTTTGAGCATAACTTTTTGTTATGAACTGTTGATGATAACCTTTGACATAATCATCTTGTTAAAATATATCAGTGTAAGTATACTAACATAAATTGAATACCACAAAAAGGCATTGTAAATTAATAACATATTTTAAAGTAGAAAATTACAAGTTACGCAGAGTTTAATAATTGACCCGTTAATCATTTCTGTATCTAAGATTCTTCCCAAAGTTGGGGCAATGTTCGTCTACTAGTTCGAATTAGAAGTGTTTAATTTGGTGTTATGTGGGCTGTAACACTCTTTTTAACCGAGAACATATCTTGAGTTTTATTTTGTTTTTGAAAAAAGCTGTTGCTAATCACATATCTATGCAGCAGAAGTTTACTTTCTTCTTACTAACACGGGCCTTTTGTTGCTACTCAAAGTCACTCTTCATTTCCTCACTTACGAGCCGTGTTAATTTTGATATGTGTTTTTTACAGAATGCTTCGTGACAACGTGACTCAGTGTTTATTAGCCTTGGTCACAGGTAGTGACACCATTTTTGTTAAAATGGCCCAACTATTGTAAATGGCAGAAGAAAATCTGAAGTAACGCATGTATATAATCAGTGACTGTGTTGTATAAATACTATTCACAATAGCTTTCTGTACAGAAAGGTGCTATTGTGAACTAGTTGGTAGTAGTAGTACTAATTCATATGGTGACTCCAGTTAGATTAATATGACTGTATGTACTTAATTACTTACATAAATCTAAGTAGATTTTCAAATATTTACTTAGATTTACTTAAAACATTGAACCTAGTGACCAGGTAAAGTTGAGTGTAGTTTTTAAAAGTTGAAAAATGTTTTGGTAACAATAGTTAACACTGGTATTAGCATCGTTTATTGCTCACGGGCTCTTGCCATAATATCTTTCACGAAGAGTACTGCACTAGTTTTCCCACACTGAATTGTAGCAGGTGTTGCTTTAGTAACAAACACAAAGACTGAGCTTGTGTGTTAGGAGAGAGTCATAAAGGAGTCTCTAATGGTTTTTTTTTTTTAGGTTGTCACAAGCAGAGGAGCACAATGTGTTAGAAAAGTGTGACTTACTGAATACAAATATTTTATTTACTTTTCTCCTTTTACCCTTCAATACAATATATTCCTGTATTAGATAGTTATAATACGCTTAGGACAATCTCATCAAAATATAAAATAAGACACAGTCTTTCAAATCTCTTTTACTCAGATAGGAACTATAAAAATGCTCTAACTTTTACATCCAAATATACCATTTCTTATTTTGCAGTTCTCAGAATCACCACAAAAGGATTTACTCCTTTGAGACGTCCAGTCATGTAAATGGTTAATCATTTGCTACACAAATAGCATTGTTTTACTGAGCAACTAAACTGTGCATTAAGTAATTTGTAGGATGGAGCAGTATAGAAATTTTATAATTCACGAGAATTAGGATATCTTGCACATGACGGTCTCCAGTACACAATAAATTTGGGTATCTTAAGTGATTCTGACAGTTTTTACAACAAATATATTGAAAAATTGAATATATAAATAACATCAAAGTAGGTCTGATGATGTATTGTCTGGTGTCAATCCTTAGTACTGTAATTTCAGAGAAAACTGGTGAAATATTTCTGTATTGTATATGGAGAACTTACTCTGAAATCCAGTTTGCTATCCACACGCCTAGGTTAGAAGAGAATTGCAGTAAATATGAATCTGTACTCTTATGGAGCATAGTTTGGGTTTTGTTAATATTCATTTGAAAAAACATTTACTTGTAGGGAAAACTGATGCATTTTGTTGAAGGAAAAAAATATACCATGGTCTTGGAGAAATTCAGTAATTTCAGGTGGGGCTAATCATTGCCATTTAAGTGCTAAGAAATGACTGTATATTCAGTAAGTGGCAGAGAAAACAAGTTCTGTCTTTTGAGGTTATTGTATTTAACTGAATAATTATTACATATATTTGTCCTAGAGTGCTTTGAATGCTTTATTTTCATTTGCACTGTTCCAAACAGGTAATGGATTACTGTGTTGAGTTTCATAATGGTTAGTAATTCTCTTACTGGACAAGCGGGAAATAACTGATTGGCTTGACAAGTGTATTGAAAGTGGCAGAGAGTAAGATCATTTTTGCCCAATTAGAGTGACATCCAAAAAACATGGTACAGATGACACATTAAGAGAAATAAATCTGTGTACTGAGTATTTTTCGTATGTAAAATCAGCTCAAAGTCTGTAGAGACTGAGCAGATTTCTAGACTTTCTGGGAATTTACTAGAGAAAGAACAAATGGCATCATATACAGAAAATCTCTTTATGTTGCTTCCTTCCTACAAAATATCCTGTGTTGCGTCTAGAAGACAAAGAACTTTACAAACACAGTTACACTTGCTTTTTTTTAACATAATTTTAAGTATTTTCCAAATGAGAGAATTCCAAAATGCAGAGAGTAGAAACCAGTTCCTTCTTGAATTTGTGTTTGGTGCTTTTATTGTCTTCTACCTCATTCTGCATTTCTTTTAGGTATCTTTCTCTAGCAGAAAAAAAAAAAAAAGAAGTTTTCTCTGACATTTCATTCTATTAATCAGCTTCACCAGCGTGACATTCATCATAGACTAATTGCATCTCTACAGCTTTCCTTGAAATCCAAATCTGTATTAGTTCTTTTTCTGTGAAAGGAATCCCATACTCTCCTGTTTCTTGATGGAGTCTACTGCCATATCAACAGATGTTTAAAAGTGTAAGCTTAGTAAATTTGGGAAGTAATCTTTATACCCTGGCATTAACTAATTTAGTTATCACCTTCAATAAGTTCTAGAATTGATCTGCCTTTTGCGGCTAGCCTGCAGTCAGTGTTACATTTTCTGATGCATCATATCTCAACTGTAATTACAGTCTTTGCTGAGCTCCTCAGCGTGTAAGCAGAGAAGGTAGATTTCATTCTAAGTCATAACAGGCTTATATCTCTCCTTCTCTAACTCTGTCTCTCATGGATGCATCTTTCTCAGATCTGTCGGAAATTTTCATCAGTCCTTGTCCTGTCTAGCTCTGAACATTTCCTCTTCATGTGTCATTTGTAAGGTTCTCTGAACTGGGGAGCACTGCTCTGTAACAACAGCTGTGTATTTCAGTTTGATGTGGTCCCTTTGCCAAGGGAAAGGATCTCTGCTTTCTCCCTCCTTTTTATTTATTATTTATTAGTATATTACATCGCTAGAGCCCAATGCTTGCGTCTCGGGGGCTTTTTTCCAAAGTTGTGTCTTCTATGTGACTCAGCATCACCAAGATCACCTTCTTCACATTTCAGTGCAGTCTGTATTAAATCCTGCTATATCACTACAAAAGTCCTCCAAGCTATTTCAGCTCTATCTGTAAATCAGAATTTCTTAGTAACAAAAGATTTGTTTTGCCTCCTGGTGTTATTCCATCACTACCTAAATTGATAAGAGAACTTTGTAGAGCTTAGGTGTCATTGCAATCAGTTTTTAGAACACTTTAGCTAACCTTTGGATTGAATATCAGTCTACTTTCCCTTTTACAAATGAATTGATAGGTTTGAGGGGGTTGTTCTGAATTTTGAAACCTTTAAATATTTCACGAAACAATTTTACTTGTCTCCACCAAGGAACTGCAAGGCAAACTGCCAGAGTTTATTGTAGTAATCATTTGTCTCTACATTTGGTGAGGAAACAAAGACATTCTGCCATATTAATGGGGAAACATCTGCCCTTCAAAAGAGAGAAGTCTGATTAAATAAAAGAGAATAACTTATACTGTCAGTACGAGAAAGAGTGTGGAATAATTAGTGAGAAATTATAGGTCAGGTGTAGGGTTTCTGTGACATTTTTGGTCTCTTTTATTAGTCCTGCCAGTTTTTGCCAAAATGTAGGCATAGATTAGAACTTAAGTTTAAACTCTCACTTTAGATAGACCTGTCAAAGACATCTGAAAGACTGAAAACTCAGTGATGAAAAAAAAATCACGTACTATGATCTTTGTAGCAAGATCCCCATTACAAAATGATGACTACCTTTTGTACCTACCTTTTGTACCTACCTTCCACAATCACAGGAGGAAAACCTTCTACCTCACATCCTGTGTTACACAAGACAAAATTAATTAAATTCGTGTTTACAATAATTGTGTTATCCCTTTTACTTGGAAGTGGAGAGGTGATGGAGACAGAAACAAGTATTTTGAGGAGAGTTTTTGGTAGAGCAGATGAAAGCAGTGCTGAGTGTACAAATAAGTGCATAAAAGCAGTTAAGACAGTTACTTTGGACTTACACAGCTTTATTTTGCCTAATATGAACATTAGGTTTGGCTTTTGCATATATTATGCCCAAAATATGTTGTCAAAAAGCCATCTTCTGAATAAATTTACTTAAATTACCAGTTTACATAGACCAACATAATTTAAGATGAGGTTTTAAAATTATACAGAGTAGAAATGACTTTTGAACATAGTTCATGTGTCTATAAATTTAATTTTCTTTATTAATTTTTTTAAAGGTTGAGAATTGGCTTCAAAACTGTTTATATTAAGTAGTACTAAGTAGTGATTTTTTTAAAAAATAGGCAGAGTCTTGTTGTTTTTGTTTGTTTTGTTTTGTTTTTGCATTAACGTGGTAGATTTATACTCAAAGAATTAAGGCAGACACTTCAGAAATGCAGCTTTCACCAAGCATGGATATCCATCACTGACTTTCCCACTACCATCAACTAGACTGAGCTCATCAGCCTTCATTATTACTGTAGTAAAGACGCTGATGCATTAGGAATTTATTTATAGAGACTTTTCTCACTGAATTATGACATGCAAATAATATGTGGTCTTATTTTAAGAAAGGTTCCTACACTTCTGTCTCCCCCGTCATATGGGTTTATCAGTTAACTCTTTTCTTCTCATCAGTGAATTTCAGTCTTGCTACTCAAATAACTTGCTGATGTATCATAACTTTTCCTTCTGCATGGATTTAGATGTAGCCTGTGCCACAATATGGACCCAGAATATTTTTCATAGATGCCATAGACACTGTGCGCTATGTTTTGTCTGCTCCTAGATTGCTTGATTGTTCTGAAATCAGCATCGTATATGAAATGTATGATACTTTTTTGAAGAGGAAGTATTTCTTTCACTGCCTTGTGGAAAAGACCTGAGGAGGAGATGGGATTATTTGAGTCCATTTTCATGAAGTGATTTCTGTCCACAAATTGGACCATATTTCCAAGGATTTAGTCTCCCATTGTTATTCACCTTATAGGAACTGGCTGCATTTGAAATTGGGTGGCTACTTCAGGCTGATACTTTCTATTATCTTCATCAGAAAAGTTGAATCATGATAGGCTATGAATAGTATTAGGTTATTTTACTAAACATTCTCACAGAAGTTAATTAACAGTGGAATTATTTTTTTACATAATTTACAGTATGTGTTACCACTGAAGATGCTCGAAATAAGCAGTAAACTATGTTAACGTATAGATACTGAATATTTTATGCAAATGTGCAGAATTTGAAAACACATTGTGAAACTGTCTTTTTCTTCTAAGAGCATGTAGATATCCCTCTTAGTGCAATCATTACAGCGTATCAAAATGAAGATCAAACCATACTCTTGTCAAACTCCTAATGAAAACATTAGAAATAAGCATAATTTCACTGATCAAGCTCTAGCTTGACAATGTCAATAGCAAGCAGACTATCACAATATGGTTCAGAAATTGCTTTGTTGCTAACTGGGAGTCAAAATATAATTGAAGGATTCCTTAAAAAAAAGTGTTTGTTTATACTTTGAATCTGTTGTCATAAGGAAAAAGCAGATACCAACTTTTCTCATTCTTGTCTGATTTATCTCAGTCTTTATGTGAAAGACTCCTTTCATATGCTTAAAACTGGGGGTATTTCAGACAAGCTACACTTGTAACTTATCCACAGAAAGAAAACTTTTTGTATGCACAGTATGACTTGAGCAGGTCTCTAGAAGAATAAAGTTACACAATAATTTTAGTAAAATGATGTGATCTTCCACTTCCATTGGGATGTGGTATAGATGCCTAGGTGTTCCCTTCTGCTTCTTGTTTGTCTTTCTGTTTATTATTGTACCGTACATGTGCTTGTCATTGCTCTCAGGTTCTTCATACCAAAGCTATTTAGATGATCTTTCCCACCATCCAATATTGAAGTGAAGATACCTCTGTTTTCATTCTGTTAGCATAAAGTCAGCAGACTTTAGCAGGTTGCTAAACTGGCTGTGTCAAAATAATTGTGATCTTGTCATCACTATTAATAATTTTTTACAAGCACTAGGTAGTAATAGAAATAATGAAACCATTTTTAAAATAACCATAGTGGAGAGTGAAGGAGAAATAGCAAAGTGTAGCATTATGTCATATGTTCTTATAGATATCTACCCTACACCTCGTTCCTCCTCCTAATTATTTCTTCTGTCTTTCCAAGCATTAGTAGGAAGAGAGAAGTGAGAGCGCATTTGCTAGAGGAATGGTAGACTCCGAGTGGGAGTTATCATGCCCACACATAGTGCTGCTGATCCTACTTCATCCCACTTACCGCTGTATTTTCATTATGAGCTTGGATTCTGTTTCCCTCTTTATTACAAGGATGTTACAGTTCTTTATTCTTCACTGACAGCTGGCAACAGGTAATGCTGGCTGTTATTTTGTTCACCCTAGTCAAGCACATTCATTTCCAAATATAACCATGTTTTGTTTGCTGTATTTTGTTCTTGGTGTGGTTGAATGCCATCCTTGGAAAGATGTGCATTGAGCTAGTATTGAATAAGTGGCTTGCCTTCGGCATTCATGAGTAAATTCTGTAGTTTTTGTTTCAAGGCTTTGACATGTCATCAAGTGTAAATCTATTCTAATGCCAAAATCCCTCTTGATGTCTGATGCCAATCAGTAGCTTTTCATCTTGAAAAAGGTAGTGAATAATTTGCCCTGCGGATATTACACAGATACCATATATGGTAAGAAACAAAGAGGGGAATCCCATACCCATTTTTTAAATTCAAATAATCATGTTAGACCAGTTTGCTTTCCTAAATACCATTGGTAGTCTGGTACATTTTCTTGCTTTCAAGTGAATATTGAATACTTGTCTAATTTGCATATTTTCGATGTGTGGAAACAATATACTCTTTCTGCTGCAGTATTTTATTTCAAGAGCAGTGGCCAACATGCTGAAATATGTGAATTTTATTACATTTGTTATTTTAATAGGAAGCTCAAATCTTTTACCTCTTTCGGCTTCATTAGGTTTTTTTTTAAGAAAAAATAAATAAAAGGCATTTGCTGTATAGGAAGGTCAACATTTGCTTTGTGAACGCAGTTTGCACCCATGATTTTGAATTTCAATGAACTGTAAGCCCTAAGAGTGTTGAATTAAAGGCATAAAACACTGTAGTTCACTCAAGAGCTCAAAAGTATGTAATTTCTTTCCTTATAAAGGAGGCCTACTGAAAACCTAATGAACGTGTTTATATAGCTGAATGGCACTCATATCGTTGGTACTCTGAAGAAAGAAGCAAGCAGAGCTTTGTATTTAACTCCTTTTCAGACTGAAATATTACAAGATTTTAGGGTGCTCAGGACTGTTGTGATTACCTAATCTGACCTCCTGTGTAACACAGGTCATGGTATTTTGCACAGTAATTCCTGCATGAGGGTAGATACATTCTTCAGCTGTAGTAGAAGTTTTTGTTCTGAGTGTGATTGGCTTCAACTGCCACCTCATGTTAAGTCCCATATTATTCATACTATTAATACCAATATAGGAGATTGTCCTTATAACTTGTAGTTATAGCCTTTCACCCAACGTTACTCAAAACAGTTTGCATACTTTAATTAAACTTCAAGATATTCGTATTTTAAAATGACAAGTCATGTATATCATTTTCAATGTACTCAGGAATAGAAGTCATAATCTTTTGGTTAAACTAATCATAAGACATTAGTTAGCTGATTCACTAACCAGTGATGATTTTAGGCTGAAAAGTCTGATGATAATTCCAGTGAACTCAAATCGATGTTTAAAGGTTTTGCTATTGATTACTGGGGTTCAAGTTGTCATTTTAAAATCATCAAGAGTGCTGTATTACATACTACATGCATATATTGTCTGCCTCCATGCATAAGAGATCCCAAAGAGCTGTTAACAACTAAGTTTATATGGGAAATCATCCATATGTTATTTAACTGAAGCATTCATTAAGGAATGAAAGGCAATTGTTTTCCAAGCCCTGAAAACTAAAATTTGTTTTGGAAAAATGTAAAAATTATTTTATCCGAGTAAAATATCTGTTAGCATTAAAGTAGGCAAAGATTAATTAATGATCAAGGGTAGGATTTTGCTAGATTGGAGTTAATAGCTGACCCCTTCAGAAATATATTCTCTAATACTCCTTGACAGTTTACTTCTAAATCTTGTATCTTCTCTGAGGGATCCAACAGTAAGACTGATAATCTGGTAACTAAATGCTAAAGAGTAAGTAATCAAGTAATAATATGCCATTTTCCATTCCGTTTTCTTCCATGTGATAAATTGATCACCTGCTTCCAGTTAATGTCAAGATATTGCCAGCACTTTTTACAGTTTTGTTCATTTACTGGTGTCCGTATAGGCAAACTCAAGTGGATTTAGCAGTGGGACAACAACTGCAGCATAAATAAAAAATACCACACTCTAAATCCAGTCTCTACAATGCTCCTCAGTGCTCTTCAGTGCTACTCTTATAGGAAACTGTACGTAATATTTCTCTTCACTAAACTGTTTTGCTATTATTTTTTATATTTGATGATGATTTTGATTGAAACTATTTTTGATGTTTATAAAGGTAAACCTTTATAATGTAATGATATAATCAAGTAGGAACCAGTGAGCCATAGGGACCCATAAGTATACAAATACAGTGAGCAGATATTCTTTACTCTATCCAAACAGACACCTGGCAGAGAATAAACATATAACATGCAAGTAAAACAAATAAAGAAATTGACACCACCAAATGTCGTATTAATGGATTATTCCTCTGTTTTCATTTGGGGGAGAGGAACTTAAACGATAAGCTAAATTAAGAAAACAAAAGCATTGAGCCCAAAAGGATGCTGACAATGGGGTAAGAGAACAGAGCACATAGATGTTAAGTGAGGCAGGGGATTAGGAAGTGAGAGGGTTGGAGCAAACTGTACAGGCCAGAGGAATACTGCCCAAGTATGAGCTTTTCTGAATGTCCAAATCTTGCTACTTCAACGTCTTTTCCTACAGTTCTGAGGTCTAGCTAGGTGTGGGTAGTTTCTTCCTCCCTTTTTCCTTTCCAAGCAAATTTCCTACTGTGGGATAAGAAAATGGCTTGTCATTTGTGGGTCACTGTGCTGCAGCATGTACATGGGCTGGGAAAGGCAGTCTCTGGATGGCCTCCTTCTACTGAAAACCGGGCTGCTTATTTTTGGGTGATACAAGAGATCTCAATACTGGAAAAATTGGGTTTTCTCAATTGTGAAATCGTACATTGTATAGATAGATTGGAGAAATAAATAAATTGGAGAAAAATGGAAATATGTCTTGAAGAATCAACAGGGTGATGATGACAGGAATCAACAGGAAAGTAACTTAAGGGATGTATTGAGATCTAGAGTGAAGGAAAGGAGTGTCCAAGGGTGATCATTTTTGAAGTGGATAGGTAAATTACATACTTCAAGAGTTATATTAAGAACAAACTATTATATTTCATTGGGTTGGAAGATTTATGTGACTATTAACATTTTATTATTTACTTACTTTACATAGTAAATTGAAATATATATTAATCTTTCAATTCCAACCATCGTGTAAATTAATTCAGTAAAAAAAGTTAACTACTTACTTTTTAACTTACTTTTAACATTTGATCATCAAATAGATCTAATTTCTTTAGTCCAAAGGTCATGTTTAAGCGATGGGTTACCACTTCCAATCAAGCTTCGCTTCACCAGAGGCCTCATCTTGCATTGCTAAGTGACTACGATGAGGCTGCATTCAGTGGCGCTGAGCATGGATGTAATCTGAGATCTGGATGTAAATGTTTTGTTTGGATTCTTTAGTTTTCTGCTCTATCACGGCAGGAAAAGGACATATGCGATGAAAGCCTGTGGTCTCCAGGAACAGTGCTCTGCTGCTGAAAACAATTATAGGGAATGGTTGCTGGGCAATCAGCCATCAAGTAAACTAAGGTCCCTAAGCTTTCCCATACTTATCTTGATTAATGATTTAGCTAGTCATAAAATACAGTGTATTTGTAATTGAAATAGAATACTTGATGTTCTTCAGCAGAAATAAAAAATATGTCTCGTGTAAAAGCCGGCGCTTCAGGTTGAAATAGGCTGTAATTAATATTACAAATAAAATCAAGTGATACAATTCTCTAGTATTTTTTAGTGGCAAAACCTTTTACATTTACAATGACAAATAGTACAAAAAATATCGAATTTGTCGAATTTGCAGTTCACTTGACACTTTATGGTTTTATTTTTTTTTAAGATCGTTACCTGCTTCTCAATTGTAGGGTTTTGGCAATAACAAGTTCTGATCCAGCTTTGAATAGCATTCATAGAATGCTTTCCAAGCTGCACAGTGCATGGATTGAGATCTGAGAGTCAAATGCTACTCAGAAAGGCCAAATATCATGTTATACAAAATATTTATCAAATTTGCTTTCTTCTTTAGTGTAGCTACATCTTGTTAGTAGGAAAATATCAAAATAAATAGTAGCATACCAAGGTGGTGCTTTTGTTATTCTGTTTGAACAAATGTAAAACAATAGTCAAAACTATCTCTACTAAGTTCTGTAAATGTATTTAAGGATTTAAAAAAAAAAAAAAACACATATACATGAGATACAAACTGCCTTCTAAGTGTCCATGTAAATTTTCCAACAAAAATATGAAAGTGACATTCATTCACAATGTCAGAAGAATATTATTTTTATGCTTTGGCTCTTCTGGCTTAACACATGCACTAACTTCTTCATGATTTGTTCTATCTTAGGGCTATTTTCAGCATAGTCTTTTTATGGGGCTATATTATGTATAAAAATACAGTTTTCTTGACATGTAACATATGTTCATAGGACCATAAAAATGCTTCATCTTTTGAGGGCCCAGGATCATTATAAATGTCTAAATTATTAAAAGACAAAACATTTTATTTTTACTGTGGTAAAAGATTTCCATAGTTATCTTCTGAAAATTGTTCTCAGAGAACAAGAACCGTGGTTAGCTAAATGTTAGCTAAACTTACCTAGCTTAGGTGAATTGCCATTGCAAGTATACTACACCTACATAATAGGAAATAAGTGCATTTGTGTGTGTGTGTATTATATATGTTTTCTATATATATATGCTCTATAACCTTCAGAGGAAAAAAAGATTATCTACTTTAACTCTTTCAGTTTTAGGTCTTATACACACTCATGAGATTTTGCTGCTTATTTATCTACTTCCTAAAATGCCAGAAGTTTTGCAAACACATTTTAACACAATGTCTTGCTTGTGAAATAATTATTACTGAAGTGGAAAATAAGGCAAAGAAAAATGAGAAAGTGAGAATTGCCAAAAAGTAGGCAACAATTTCCATATATATTTTATTAAAGTTTCGTCTTTATTTTGCACAGTTCTTTGTTATCTATCACTAATAGGTAAAAATCCTTAATGATTAATTCATTTCATCCAATACAGAGTAAAGAGCTTTACTGAACATCTTAGAAGAAACCAACTTATTTCATTTATTAGGTACATAAAAGGTTTTAGAGTGGGTAGTAGTAAGACGCTCTGATACCAGTCATACAGATAGTAATAGCATTTGGGTTGAAGACCTGATCTTCTTTGTGACTTTCTGTCTTTGATTTTCCATTGTGTAACACTGAGGGCCAGAAGAAACTGATATTTTAGTATTGTATTTTCCCCAGAACTTCATACAAAGATTTTTTTTCTTTGCAATGCATGAAAGAAAACTTATTACCTACTTAGAAGTCATATTCTTATTGCGTAAGGTTTTCGTTTTTTCTCCATTATTATCCAAAATGGTTGGCCAAAGGAACGCCTCAGTTCTCTTCTTGCCTGCTAACTGAGGCGCCACTCATATACCCAAGTACGTACACTGAAAAAATTGAATGTTATCTAATGGCCATTTAGTGAATACTTCACCCAATAAACATGATGTAAGAAACAGACAACAAGAGGTCTGTTGAGCTATATGGCAGTTAGGGATTGTGAACTTACAAAGAAACTGCAGAGAAATCAAATTTAATCTTCTTTAGCATTTGAGTCAGCGGTGCAGTTGCAGAACCTGCTTCATGCTATCCTAATGAGTCTTCTGTTCTCTTTTGCAAGGGTTTTGCAGGGGAACATTTTCATTAAAGTTTTTTAATCCATTTGATGCCAGTGTCTATTTTTAAGTGATTAATACATACTACAGATGTAGAAATGTAAAGGAGCAGGAGGTATAGCAGTCACTAATTTCTAGTAAGAGCCACATACATACTTACTGCACTTTGTTTCCTTTGATTTCTTGTGCCTTGTATATGAATGTTATTTGGGTATGGAAAATTTAACCAAAGTGTAGTATGAACTACTTAAAAATATGTTAACTAAATAACTGTAATATGTTACTGAAGAGATATGGGAGTTGACTTGCTGGGCAATAATTCCATGGGGTTTTTTGGAAACTGTTTCATAATGTGTTCTCCATCAGTTCTGCTATTCTTAACATGCTGGAGAAAAAAGGAAAGATAATGATCCAAGTTAAACATGTGAAAACTCTCAGGCTAGAAGCCCCAGCATTTTGCAGTGCATGCCCTACTTAGCAATGTCACACTGTGTATGTGATAAGATTGTTTTAGGCTCTTCATGACTCACTACTCACTTTTTCAAAGCTTCAGATATTTATGTTATATCAAAATGGAGGAAAAGTCCCATATAATTAGCTCTGTTTACTTTCATTAACAATTCTGCCCATATATTAAGTGAAAAGTTCTGTTTAATTAAGAATTTCACCTATGTACTAAGTGAAAGTATTTTTCCTTAGATGACCTAACTATAGCAAAATATTTTCGTTTTTGTTTCCAATTTGTTTGATTTCTGCTAAGGATATTCTGTTTCCAGCAATTGCTCCACCTCATAATTTTTGTGTTCCAAGTGAAAAAGTACTGTGTAATACTGGAGTTCTCATGCTGACTAGAATAATTTACTTCACCAAAAATAGTAAATTGGTATTTCTTACTTGGGTTCAACTATTCAGCGACAGTTGTGGAGCTGCTGGGATTATAAGGAAGTTCAGGGATGAAGTGCAAAGCAGGAAGATATGTCATGAACTGGGTTCCTAATGCTGATCTGATGTTTAGTCAAGGTTAACTTTTTTTAACCCCGTATTCTCTATAATATCTGGCAGATTTTTGGCAGCTGCCTGATGTTTCTGAAGCTGCAGCAGTGTAAAAGTACAGTGCAGGAACGTTTCTTCTAACAAACTGAAATAAAATAAACAAGCTGTTAGGTTCAGTAAGACTAAGCTAGATGACAAAATCAGACTCTCAGATCCTGGGACTCGTGGAAGTATTCTTCTAGTTTGTTTTTATTATAGTTGAGTTGATATTTTCTTGAATGAAACTTAATCCCTCCCGCAGTGGTGTTTTGCTAGTATACTTTTGGGCACAAGTTGTATTTTCCCGGAGTACAATCTACGTCTAGCTTGTAATAATAAATAGCTTCATAGAATTTACATAACTACCCTTAACATAGAAAATTTAAGTCTTGGCATTATTCAAGCAGCTTTCAGAAGTGCAAAGAGAGTACAAATGCGTGCTGTAATTCTCAGACAATTTGACTGAGTTGAACTGTGTATGCACGTTGCATTAGATAGACCCTTTGAATTTTAGATTTGCTAATAAAGTGGGAAATGAATGCATCATCCACAATATAGTGTGCACTACAATTGTGCTGTGGTTAGTTGACATTAAGTTTCAATTAGACAAGAATGTGACAGGAGCATTTAATTAGTCAATAAATATCTGCCTCTGGAAGTTGACAACCTGGAAAGTAGTCTGCTTTGGCATTTCGTATCCAGCACAAGTTCTGTCAGGCAGAGCATGTCATTAGGTGTTGTGCAAGACCTCACCTTAGATGGGAACACTTCAGAGCAAGTGGTTTTAACTTTGATTCTTGTTCTGCTGATGATGATACGTTGACAAGAAGGGTGGAATTTTTTAATGAGAAAAAATAAAAATGTTAAAGTCTTAAATAACAGTCTATGTCGCTGATGTCATGTTATGTAACACGGTGAACTGTCTTTTTCCTCTGCATATAATGTATGATACAGTTAAGAATTCAACACTGGAAGTTAAGTAGAAACTAATTAAAAGTATGTAACAATTTGTTCCTTAGAAATACTGTGATTAAAATCCAGATTTTATAACACAGTGGCATAAAAAAAAAATTCATTCATTTTCCATGCATTCGTTTTATTAAAAAGTGATTGTTTAAAACTATACTGCATTAATTCAGATAACGTTTTCCTTCTGAAAAAATATTAGTGCCTACCTATTTTCCATCCTACATGTGTGTAATTACAGTCATAGGAAATAAAGTTGGAAGTACACGACCTCTTGGGAAGTAAGGATTTTTAGAGTAGATCTTGGTTTGTAAATCTGTGCTTTCTCAGTTCCTGCGTAGTGGGAACTCCCCTAGGTAAAATCTTAAAAAATCAGCATTGACTGTAACTGTCTTTTCCTTTTTTGTTTCTATTTGCTGAAGAGCTGCCCTGATATCTGTTTAAAGACACATGCTGTAACAGTCATATTTAATGTTGAAATATATTGTCACTGTGCTTTGCAGTTTTTCAGCGCTAAGTTATAGTTGTGGTTTTGCTTTTTGTTTGTGTTTTTTTACGTGAGTGGAGACGTCTTCAGCTCACAGGCTTTGCGTATGATGTGCTTTACCTTTCACAAGTACACTTTCAAAGTGCAGATTCTAGTGGGAATCTTATCCCTCTGTTGCCTTGTTATTCTTTGGTAAGCAGTTTAGTGACTTCAGGAAGTGGCCCACATGAGGAGGAAGGCTCCTTGGAGAGATGCTGGTGGTATTCAGGCAAAGCAGGATGGTGCTGGGTGTGAGGGGCACCCAGCTTTAACCAGTGCCAGACAATGCTCACTTGGCTAGAGCTGTCTAAAGCCCAGAGCAGCAGCGATCAGGGACCGATAGACAAGGACATAGCAGCCAGCTCATCCTCTCTTCCTCATCAGAGTCCCTGGGTAACAGCTGAGGAATGGGAAAGTCCAAGAAAAAATAGTCAGCTGTTTTCTTTCCATGCCTTGAAGGATATTTTTAAGGAGGGTGTAGCATGAAGCGGTACAAAACAACATTACTTTTATTAGGAGGGTGTTGGAGGACTGGTAGGAGATTAGTGAATGGGAATATATTGGAATGAAAGATGATTTCTCAAAGAATTTATCAGAGTGAAAAAAAAATGGAAAGAGATCAGTGTTCTAGCTGAAGGTATTCACTTAGCACTGAAGAGACCATCGTGAAGAATAAGGAGAACCAGATCATTAGAAATGAAAAACTGAGATCTAAACTGGTAGCAACCAGGTGTTTCTCACAGATGCCACATACAAAAGATTCATTTATTTTACATCTCTGAAGGAAATGTTAAAATTAAGTGTTAAACATTGAGCACCAGAAATCAAGGAAAAACCACGTCAGTTATCAGTTATGCATGGAGGAAATCCTTTCCTGTGTTTATTCTTGCAGTGGAAATCCTGAGTTAGTTCTGGAGGCAGGTTGAGGACTTTTCTAGATTTCTGTTGCCATGGTAAAATCTAGTTCTCACTGCTAATGAAACTGGCAGGCCTGCTTCCTCCTAGTAGACATATGATCCTACCAATGAACACAGGATTAACCTGCTGATAAGTAACACCAAGGTATTTCTTCGGGCTTCCCTGTCCTTTGCTGCCTATGGATCACAGGGTGTGACAAAAGAAAAGGTATTTTCCTGGTAACAATCACTTCCACTCATGTTACAGAAAGCTCAGAGGAGCAGTACCCTACTTCCCTAGCAATAAGCTCTTTAAAAAAAGACTCATGCAATTTTCCCCTCGATACCAGTTCTAGCAATTCTAGTTGAATTAGATAATATCCTGCCTGTATTTTTCCACCTTTATATTTCCTATCAGTAAGGTGTATTTCTGCATTTAGAACTTAAATACTCCCATGATACAGTATACATCCAAGTCTGTCTGACTTGCTCTTTCACTTGATGCCTTAATGTTGGCATCCAAATACTAAGTCCAGTTTGTTCAGCTTTTGATAATCTCAAGATCCTTTCTCTTCCAAGAGATGTGTGTGGCAGCTGCACTGAATCTTCTCCATACGTTTTCCCTAAATCTCCGGTTCTTGCACACAGTCATGTCCAAATTTAGCCTATCATGGTATAAAATTTATCTGTCAAGTGAACTAACCCAGAACTGTCATTCTCACCATTTTAAAAACATCTACTATTCCACTGTGTTTAGATGTGTTTGTTATTGTGTGTGTTGCAAGCAGTTGTGTTTTTTAGGAAGAAAAAGGGCAGGTTCTCAGTGTTTTTAATGACCCACATTTTCTGTTTTATTCTATTCTCCAGTGGGTTTGTACTTTTTTTTTTTTCCTCTAGCTGTCAGCACTGACAGTTGTGTGCTTATCATCCCTTCCCCAAAATCTGAGAATATTTTCTGTAGGCTGTTCCTGAAATTCTTTAACCCAGGAAGG